>NW_019172956.1:940062-1120949 GCF_000576695.1 Kuraishia capsulata CBS 1993
CTTCCGCTTCGGAACCGGGTTCCGGACTTCCCTCATCTTCATAAATAGTAAAGTTCAAAGAAGCCTGAGTCTTCAATGGATGGGCGGGTTGCTGTGGTTGTATCACAGACTTCTCTTCAACATAGTCCTCATCATCTTCAGACTCCTCATCAGACTCTTCAAACAAAGCCTCATCAAAAACAGCTTTGTCGCCTTTCGATATGGTAGGCTCAAGCCAAGCAAATGGCTCGTTCATGTCGTATTGTGCTACTAGGGTCTGGTAAAACTTGAAGACCTTCTCGAAGTCATCGTCGTTGGAAATCGTCATTTTCGCAAAAGACGTGATCAACCTCAGTTCTCCAGCCTCATCAGAGATCTCCCGGCGTAGTTTCAACACCAGCGAATAAAACAGCTTGAACAGCTTTACTGCAAAATATCCGCTTCGCAGCTGGACCAGTCTCAACATAGTTTCATCAAAATCCTCGCAAATATCCTCTACAGGAACAATGTTCTTGTCTGTGACAAATCTCATCACCATCCCGTAATGCTCCACAAAAGAATAGTCTTGTAAAAAGACCTTTTGACCTGATACCAGGCAGTCATACAGTATGGCCATGTTGGCAGCAGAAAACTTGGAGAATTCAAGCTTGGTGAGAGCATGCCAGTCCTCAGAAGAAAGGGGAACATCAAATTCAGGAACGGTCAGAAACACAATCAGATTGTTGAAGACCTTTGTCAGCTGGCTCAGCGTGAGCCCAGTGAGGTATTGCTGATCACTACGTTGGTCAAGGAGATGAACGTGCAGCGAAATTGGCAATTTCTTCACCTTCAAATGCGGAGCCAAGTCCTTGAGAGTTTCACAGTGGTGGACTTGAATTTTGGAAGCAAATGTTTGCCAAATCCCCAGAGATATATCAACTATTGATCTTCCCAGCCAGTTCTCGTGGACGAGATATAGGTTTCTCATGTTCTTCTTTGCGTTTTGAGGAATTGACTGAAAAAAGCGGAATACGCGACGAGGCGACTCAAAGATCGTCAAGTTCAATTTCGCGTTCTCGTCGTCATTCTGCTGAAGGCCCCCGGCAAACAGAACCAGTGAGAACTCGCCTTCTGAGGGTAGAGCATCTCTCCATTGAAATGGTTCCGAATACAGAGTAGAATCAAACACATAGACGGGAAACGGGTCCTCCAGCGAAGATTTGTAGAATACCCTGTTCATTGCCAGTTTTTTCTTGTTAGTTTGGTGAATGCTTGATAGTCCTTGAGGGTTCTTAAGAGTTCAACAGATGGAAAAGATGTGGTAGCGTAAACAACAAAATTAAAGGCACGCGTACGCGACCCAATTTTCATGTTTGGGTCCTTCCGCTTTGGGAGGCAATCTTGAAGTCGATATTGACGCTGTAGAATACGCAAAAAAATGAAATAAATTACTTTTAGACAATTCTTGTGTAGAGATATAATAACTGAGATTCCGGTGATATCATTGGTTTTCAAATTCAGAGCCAAATTCCCCAGTTTTGGCGGTACAGACTCCCCCACCCAAAAGCCCCCACTGAATGGCAGGAAGGCATCGCCATCTCAGCCACGCTAAATCAGCGGGAGATGTATGATCTGTTCTCAAGAACGTCACAAAGCGGAGTAGCATTTTCTGGCTTCATGACTCGCCGATTAGTTCCACCCGCCAATAGGGACGAAGGTCAATGCCTCAAGCAGGTGGCTCTGCGAATTAGGGATATACCGACATTGTTAAGCTTTGGGTTGGCCAGCAAAGCATGCCACGCGATCGTCTTCAGTACTCCACAAATTTGGATTCGTTTTTTGCGACAAATTCAGTTTTGGGATCCCAAGGAGTTCAGACGAAGAGAACGGTTGAGAAAAGAGGGTAATGAGGGTTGGGGCGAAAATCGGGATCGTGTTCAGCAGGTGCTGTCCATTAACGAGGAGATGACGCCAATCAATTGTCTTGACCGGCCGATATATGATCCCGATCTCGCTCTAGAACAGTTTAGGAAGATTTACTCGCTATTGGCACCAATTCTGAGAGATTTGGTGGTGAAAAATTACTCCAATTTCCAGAAACTCAATGTGTTCGTGAAGTACAATACACCAGAATCGCAGTCTTTGCTGTTCCACAATGTGTCCCGATTTATCAACATTTTCAAGTTTACTTCAGGTTTTAAGAGCATGGCGATACGACTGAATGCCATAGTGGAGGTTTTTGCAAACAGCGTTGTGCGAGAGATTGACATCAATTACGAGAAGAGAGACCACAAGGAGTGCTTTCGACTGATCAAAGTGCTGAACAACTTGTCACTGGAAAACTATGATTCTGCTGCCATAACTGTGGAGAGCTCTGAGAAGATTCTGGAGTTTTTCATAAACAAGTATGTGGAGTCCTACGTGTTCCTGACGTCTGATAACCTTGTGGAGAAGACCATAGTGAAGGTAGGACACTCTTCGAAACGTGGAGTGGTGAAGGGCCATGAGTTTTTATTTGCCAGTTTTGATGACATTTTATCACAGATTGGAGATATCTTAAATTCGCAGTTTGAAGATGCCACACTGATATTCCAGCATTCAACCGACGAAAGGTTAGACCAGATGCCCATCATCCTGAAGATAATGGAGACTTTGTTAAGCAGTTATCTGATTGGTGGTTTTTGTGAGGAGTTGATTTCCAGGGCGAAAGAAATTGACGCAACGCTGGATATGGATATTGCTGGAATAGAGGAGCCGATTGCAGTGGTGGAAAAGCCAAATGAAACAGGTGAACGTGACTCGCTTGAGGATCCTGGTGATGTTCATGATTTGGATGATCTTGAGCGTTTGGCCAGTCCTACCAAGGCACAATCCTCCGAGTCAGATCCAAGAATAAACGTCATGAATGAGTCCTCCCTGTATTTCCAAGTGGTGCCCCATGTCTACCAGGCCATGATCCAGACGTTCAAGGATCTGAAATATCCACAGTCTAGACTCGCCAATGGCGAGGATTACTTCAGGGTTGCAACCGAATTGATCAACTTCTACTACGAGCCAAACATTCTGGAGTTTATTGAACTTTTGCCGCGCCAATGTCACGCCTCGCTGGTCTTGCTCGTAGACGCATGGGAGGGCGATCTCACTGAGCGTGAGAATATCCAGCAACAAGAGATTCTAAAGATGGTAACCGAGCAGGATAAGGATGAGAAAAAGTTATTCAAACTTGACATTATCTCGGGCGGAAAAGAGATCTTGACCGGATTTACGAATATCTTCAAAATGAGTAAATCAGAAACGAACGAAATGGCGAAGGATACGCGACTCGACGAGCACCAGAACAAAACTCTCACCAAGTTTGCTGCAAATCTACAGATTTTAACCAATAATGTGAACAATATCACGTCTTTGGTGAGTATGGACCTGACTGTATACGCCTTGCAGCATGTGAAAAACAGTTTCACCCTTCTGATGAGTCTTTATGGTGGTGACGAGGGGCATACCACAACAGAAGTCCGAGAGAAAATCAACCACACATGTCAGGAGATATACAATGATGCTCTGACAGTACTAATAGACACTCACATCAAGACTGGTTTTGACGAAGCGATTTCCAGACTCAGAAATTACAATCCAACGGAGCTCAAGAGCATGATGGACAACGAACATAATTCCGAGGTTGAGCCTTTACGAAGGTTTGTGGAGCTAGTCAATGTTGCCGATCTGATCCAGCAAATGATCTCTATCTTTTATGAAGAAGAACTAGTGGCCAAGCATATCGTCTATGTGAAGGCTAAACAGAAAAGAGACTTCCTGTCAGCCAACAAATGTGAGAAGACTATGGCAAAACTTGAGTCGATGCTTGACTCATATGTGGCTGACGGTTTCAGCATCAGTATTGATGTGATCATAAACGAACTGACCTATGCGATCTTGAAAGATCTCGATGAGAAGACTTACGCCATTTCAGAGAATGACCTGGCTAAGCCAGAGTTTTCCCAACATTTAGGAAGTGCCTCCAGCTGGGCAGTTGAAGTCGTGAGGATCTTGAATACGCATTTCAGGCTCTTATCCGGGTCTATTGAAAAGCAAATGGTTGATGTTTTCAGACAGGAAATTGGGGAAAGATTTGTGAGGATATTGATCAAGTTGATCACGAAAAAGCTCACGATTTCAACCACCGGGGCTATCTTCCTCATATCGGATCTCAACCATTTCTACAACTTTTTTCTTGGTTTACGACAGAAGACTACCGTGGGGTACTTGACTGCCCTCAAGACGATTTCGCAATTGTATCTGATTGACGGTTCTACGAAGCAGGGTGCAAGAGATGTTGGTAAGCTGGTGATGAAGATAGGAAGGGATAATGGCATGTTCAGTCCTGAAGAGGTTTACCAGTTCGTTTCAAGACGATCCGACTGGAATACTATCAAGACAGATGTCGACAAAATCATGTACGGCTTGGGTATTGAGGACTGTCAGATCGTATAGAATGTAAATGTACATAGTTTGCGTCAAGGGCCCGACTAATCACAAGCTTTCTTGGTCATTCAAGTTCTACGAACTCGATTGCCTTGCTGGATCTCGTAGATCTCGTAGATCTTGTGGTCCTTGTTGGTTTGGGAGGAGTGTCCTTTTCGCGTGGTTCAACTTTCCTCTTCTTGGTTTTGGGTTCTGCCTTAGGCAAAGTAACATCATCCGGGCTCGGCTCGATGGTATCACTAACATTCAATTCTGCCTCGCTCTTGACTGGTTCTGGGTTCTCTGGGGCTGGCTTAGATGGTGTGTCAGGCTCTGAAACGTTCTTCAAACTTTGCGCAATTGGCAATACTCTGTTACCTGATCGGATGTAACTGGCGAAGGACTCCATAGGGGTATAGAACTCTGCAGTGTCGTCTTCGGAGTGTTTTGGCGATGGAGTGCGTTCCAGAGCGGGGGCATCAATTGGCGTTGCTTCAGCAACAGTTGGTTCAGCTGGAATCTCTTTCACCGCTGTTTCCGTTAATGGAACATGTTTTACCGGTTCCTCTACCCCGGGAATGAACTCACTAGGCGCAACACTGACAGCCTGAGATGACGGAGCATCATCCACCTCTGTATAAACCTCCTTATTGATCTTGCTATCAATGCTGTCGTGGATCTGTAGCCCCTCCGGCTTTGCTTCAATCGATTCTTGTACAACTGCTGTTTCCTCCCTCGACGCACTCGTTTCGTCTGCAGTTCCTGGAATAGTAGGGCCTTGTGAGTCTGGTAGACTAGGCCCTAGAGAATCTTCATTCGCATTCGATATTGGTGGAACATTTGAAGCATCTTTTTCAACAGATGAGTGTTCTGACTTTCCTGATTCAACCAGATCTATGTCACCAGACTGCACAGCCCTCTCACCTTCACTCACAGTAACGGCACCTTCCATCTTGGAAGCTTGAGCTGCCAGTTTGGACTTGGCAATCTCCATTCCTGCGTGTCTCATCAAAACGTCTGTCGACTCCTTCGTGAGGTCTTCCTTCAGAGGGGTTAGTTCCTGTGTAGGGCTCGTTACCAAAATCTCGTTCACTTGAGCGCGCGTTTTGATGACCTCTGTTAGTCCTCCATTCTGCATTCTGGTCCTTATTTTCTCCAGCCGTTTCGAAATTAGTGTCATTACATCGTTTCCAATTGGAACAACATCTCTCCGTGCAACTCTAGCCTTTTTCACCCCTGCTTGCGGTGAGTTCAGGATCGACGGTGTCTCCGTACCCGATGCACTTTGGACCGCAAGCTCTTTTTTGTAGATGTTGAAAATAGAGAAGTAGACAGCATAGTAAGTATCATCCACAAGACCAGTGGGTGCGAATCCATTGGTCATTTTTCTAAACTCGTGCATTTCGCTGAATAGATAATACAACAGCTCACAATTACTTGGAATATCACCGGTCTTCAGGGAGTTCAGCAGGTATAATGAAGTTTCCATGAAGTCTTGAAAGGACAAATCACTGGTCTGTATTTCCGTGTATTTGGGGGGAACATCAATCAGCCATTTGACTAGGGTGCATACCTTCAATACCACTTGGTCCCAGGCCTTTGCCTGAGAGACCATGCTCGACCCGAGCCGGCGTAGCTTTTTGGCAAAGATAAAGAGAGATTCCAGATCTTTATCATCAAAAAGAATCTCTGCATAATAGACAATGTAGTCGTAAACATATACGAAATGCTTTCCCGGTCTTTCATTTTCGGGTTTCCAAATGGTCACTAGCGTCCTGACATTTGGCTTGAGATTCATTATTGAAGACATCTCCGCCTTTGCGGATTCGGTGTCATGTAAGACCGAAAAATAGATTTTGGCCATGCCAACGTAAGGCTTGTGCTGCCAATTCTTCTTGTCGGCTTGTTTCACCAGCTTCAGTAAATCCAAGATCAGATGTGAGAACTGGGAGAAATTCACAATCTCCGTACCTGCAACTGGAAGTGGGAAGACCCTCTCAAGAAACTCGATCGCACCGCTAATCTGTATCTGCTGTTTCATGACCATTTTGAAAATTAGCCAGGGCAATCTTGCTTGAGGTTCTATTATCGGATCTGCAGAGCTGCCCGAAGTTTTGGCAAGTCTGCAGGCCTGAAGTAATGATTCCAAGTGGGTAGATGCATCTCTTCCCAGTTTATACTGGACTTTAGATAGGTAGTAGTAGGCACTCCAGTCTTTGGGGTTTTTCTGGATTGCAACACTCAAAGATGCCTCCATGATGCTGAGGGCGTTTTTGGTGGTAAACCCAGTTGGAGCAGCATTTTCAAATGTCTTTCCACTCTCTTTTCTGACGAAAATAGGCACAGAACGAACAGAGAATGCCAGTCCCATCATCGGTTGGAATGTCGCATTATATAGTTCTTTCGAGAATGACGACCACAATAAGGCAGATACTGGCTTGAGAATCTTCTGCTGTTCCTTGGAGGACCTAACGTAAAGATTTATTGCCATAAGATAACACAAGAGAGACTTCTTTTGGAAGATCGCCGTAACATTTTTCTTCTCTGGATTGCTCAACTTATCGGACGTCCAGATAACATCATCTTCTACCAGGAAAGCGTACGTTTGAGCAAGAAGTAACCATGTTTCAACTCGTTTTGTTCCACACAGAATCTCTGCGCTGAACATTTTCACGATTGCCTCAAGCTCTGTGGAACGACCCTGCATCGCACGTTTTCGAATTTTGAACAGATTGAGTGCCAAGACACCTTGGACATAATACAACCCAGCCTCTGCAGCGGGTTGGTACTCTGCTCTGGGTTTGGCCAGATCTAATTCCAACAATCCATTAAAGGCTAGTCGCACTAATCTCATGTTAAATTCAGATAGGTTCAAATAATAATCAAACGAAGATAGATTTCTCGCTGTTATCTCGTTATTCATATCAGGATCCCCAATCACGGAGAACAATGCATCTAGCAGTGCTTTCATGTCATTCTTGGGGATATTGAACATTGGATTTCTCTTCTTGAAGCAGCACGGCAGGACAAATTGACTTAAAGCCAGAGCGCTGTGCGAAGATAGTTCAATTTTCTCAGTATGGTGGTCTGCTGGAACGAATAAGTCCACAGCGACATTGATATGGTAGCGGCAATTGATGATTTGGAAAACATCTCTGTCTGATTGTGGCCAGTTAAGCGCAAGCAAAACATGCTCCGCAAGATCGAGAAAGGCACCTTCTCCGGAATCACACATGCCTCTAGAACCTAACAGCTCATGAATGATACTGAGAAAGTCATTCATGACTTCTGGCTCGTGCTTTCCCTCAGGCAGAAGAGATAAGAAGTAGATACCAAATATGCTATATGAACGCGAAAAATTGTCTGCCAACTTCACGAATGATGATTTAGACTTTTTCTTCATGGAAGCATGGGAGCCCATATTTGCTGAGTCCTCGCTAAGTGCGAAAACGTGAACCAAACGGACCAGTTCCAATAAATCAGAGAAAAATCTGAGGTCGACTATGGAAAATTCTTTCCAATGCTGCTTTGAGATGGCATCGGTGTATATTTTTGAGAAAAGGCCGAAGTAAGACATCACTGTCATTAGCATTTGGTGTCTTTTGAGCTTGATGTTCTCGGTGTAGTACTTTGATTTGATTGTCTTGATTGAATAGCTGACAACAGCTTCGAAGGCCAGTTTGAGTTCACCAAAACTATCTGTAGAAGAATAGAATCTCAAAAGCAAAAGCCACAATTTTAATTTGAGCTCCAGAGAAGAATCATTTAGAAATACCCTCATCTCCGATAACTCTGGCGAAGGTTCTTCTTCGGATTCTGATGGGATCAACAGACTCTTCAGAACGCGCATCTTATCATCCTTTTGCGAGTCTACGTCAGCCGCAGTGTCTGTGATATTGGCGAACGTTCCCGTCACACTGATCTTAGATAACTGCATCGTCGTGCTTTTCAGATTCAGTTTGGGAATACGCTCGTGGTTGGTGTATGGAATCTCAAGGGATTCGTCCAACTTCTGGATCTCTTCTTTGAGACGGTGAAGTAAAACCACGACATTTGATGTCTCCGATGGCTGATCAAACTGCATGAAGCATATGTGACTCCACATCTGTCTGAAATAGATATCCTGGTTTTCAGTGAGAAGATTTTCGCGGCCCGAACTTTTCAGGTCTTCCAACAGTTTTGACCATCGCAAAATCCTTGCCGACAAAGAACTCCTTGCAGCACTAAGATCGCTTGTTTTCAGTTTTTCGTTGGTTTTGAGACTCTTCAGCTCCTCCGAAAGTGAAATAAACGAGTCGACCAAGATCTCGATGATCGATGTGCAAACGAAAAGTCCCTTTCTGACTTCATCGTCGGAACGTGAGCTATCCGTGAGTTTCTCCTGAATAGACTCATATATTATTATGTCCGAGGAATCCAGGAACATTTTCAAGCTGCTGAAGGCTTCAGGGTCAAGTTTTCCGACTACGATAGGACTGGGGCCGGAAGGAGTAAAAGGCACAAACAGTAGTTCCAGGAGCTGAACGCGTAGTTGTGCTATGTGGACATTTGAGCTGTTCACTTTGTCTATGAACACTTTCAAGGTTGCCTGGCTCTCGGGCATGTCGTCGATTGAAAGAGAAAGCATTCCAATGCTGTTTTTGTTGTTGGAGGTAAGAGTCTCTGCAACTGAAAACTCCTCACCCTCCTGGGTATCAATATCCATCAGAAAGAAATTAGAGTAGGAGCCAGTCCATTCACTTAGCATGTTAGCAAAATCTTCAATGTGTTTGTCTTCTGGGGATGCATGTCGGCTTGAAAGAACGTCAAGAGGAGAGATTATCCTCAATTCTGGCTGTAAGAGCGCCAGGAAAGCGTTCAAAGTATCAAAAATCTGGTTCTGCTTGACATCGCCACTTTCCACAGGGTCTTCGTCTCCTCTTGTTCTTCGTTTGCTCGCTCTGGTGGATGGCTCTTCGGCCGCCTCCATTTCCACATCTTGATCGGGGATGGCCTCTACAGCTTTTGTAGGCTCTGAAACCTCTGGGGCAGTAGTTTCAGGAACTTTATCAACTTCCATTTCTTCGGCATGAGAATCATGTTCGTTCTCAGTCGCAATATCCAAAATCTTGAATCGTATTTTCTCGACCGGATCGGCGGTGAGCAGATAGTTATCGAAACACTTTGCCCTACCCCTAGGTTTAGGCAGAATGTTCTGGATCTCTTCCAAAACGTTATTCCATGATGGAACCGCTTGGTCACCCAGTGCTATCTCCACATCCACCACTCCTGTTGAAGAGGTTTCTGGGCGAAAATCCTTTAATTTGTCCTTCAAGCTCTGGAGGAAGGCCAGATTGCTATTCGAGAGAGGCTTGTTCTGGACAAAAGCACAAATTTTATTTCTTGCCATGAAACTCTGCTGATTATCCATCACGAAATCGTAATCTCCAATGCTGTCCAACACCGATTTGTAGTTGTTCAGCACTTCCAACGTGTGGGGTAGCATGAAGGCCTTGTTGCTCGCCCTTATTATGGCGATTTCGTCGTCAGAGCCGTTCATTTGGTCAAACTTCATAAGCTCGTACTCAACAGCAAACCTCTCTAGCTTCTTGTCGTCAAAGAACTTGTACAATCCATACAGAAGATCGATAAGAATGGTGTCACCCTCTCCGTACTCGAGGGCAGTGACTAGATCATCGGTGATAGTCAACAGTTGGGTCCGCAATTCCACGGGATCTAAAGACAAGGTAGCGGAACTCGATTGAACACTAGCAACAAACTTGGAAAATCGAAATAGTCCACGATTGCGATAACATAAATACTTCAGGTACTGGATCGTGGGAGATAGATAGTCCGTTCTTGCCCCCGAAACCACCTCTAATGCAAACAAACTGGTATATTCGTCCTCTGCCTTGTCCAGCTCCAAGTTCTTCTGGAATTGAAGAGCCCGCTGGAAGATCTTGAACGACTCCTCTATCTGGAGCTCTCTGGTGTGGTCTTCGGCATCCACCTCATCCTCGCTCAAGTTCAATGCTGTAAAGGTGGACTGAATAAAATTATTAGCCTATGAATTGTCAACGATGATAATATAATGGAACTCACCATTGCGATTGAACCTCCAACACACAGAAACCACCTTTGTTGATTTGGAAGAAAAGAACGTGGATGAGAACAAGACAACCTCATCGCGTTGTATTTGGTGATGGGCCTTTAGAAATTTGGGTTGTGTACTTCCTATCTTTTTATGAAATTATGACACCTACTAGCTACAAGCCAACACATCATAAACGGCCATATAAACAGCTATAAATTTGGGATAATGACCCTGGAAAATCCCCCTTTTGTGGCAGAGTTCTTGCCTCGGATCCAGAGACTTTCTGTGAGTATCCAACTGGCTGAGGAGCTGGAATCGTGCTCTCTTTCTTCTGCTGATGAGCTCCAGATGACGGTGAAGGGTGGAGCTCGGTACGCTTTCACGCTACCCCATCCGGTGGTTGAGGTTTCAAATCTGGTGGATTTTGTACAAAACGACGGCTTTTGCAAGACTCTGAAGCTTCCCACGCCTATTTTGCAATCGGACAGGGTGTATCTGGACAAGTCCAACAACGTGCTGATGACCAAAGAGCCCAAGTGGGACCACAACGAACTGGCTAGGAGGCGATCCACAAGATCGAATACGCTGGTGCGATGTGCAAATTGTGGCCTCTCGCTGCTGAACCTGTCACAAGTTACTACACTGCGCGGAATGCCGTCGGAAATATGGGCAGAGATGATGGAGTACTGGCACTGCCATAAGCCTGATGAGGGTAACAAGACTAATTCCACGGTAGAACGATACGGAAACTTCACTCCGAGTCCTGGTGGGCTCTTGGTGGGGCCCTACTATTTTCTAGTGGATAAAAGCATATTGCATAATGTTGGAGAGGACGCCGAGTGTTTGGGCTGCGATTCGGTGCTCGGGGAGACTGGGACGTCTCAGAACTGTTTGAAGATGAACAAATGGAGTCTGGAGCTTTATGATGGGAACTCAGAAACATTTCAGCCGTATCTACACGCTCTAAATTCACTGGAGAACAGTGTTGGGTGTACTTCTTCGAGATACTTCATTGTGGAATTGGAGAAATCAAAGCTGCTGGTGTGGGTGTTTGGTTACGGCATCGGGGTATCTTCTTTATTTGGTCATGGAAAAGGAGTCGTCCAGCAAAATTGTCTTAAAGTGTTTTATACAGATGACGAAGCCCAGATAGAGAAGTTCAGGTCGGAAAAGTCCCAAGGATTGGCCAGCAGAGAACTGGAAGTGCTGGATTTTCCCTCGGTTGTGATGGTTGATCTGATTGAGAAATTGAGGATAGGAACGTCTGGGATCCCAGACGGTGTTCGCAAGTTTGGTTTTTGGAACGTCAGTTATCTCGGACCTGACTTGTAACTTCGCTATCTAGATCTCTTTCACAACGCTTCAAGAATCTCCTGAACGGCAGGAGCAACCTGCTTTCTTGAAGCAGTCAGATCAAGTTGCGAGTATACGTCCAACAGTTGCTCTTTTTTGAACGGCTTGAGATCGAACTTCTCGGTCAAAGCAGACTTCAATTTGCCCACAAGGTCCTCATCATGGCTGAAGAACTCCAGTTCTCTATGGAAAGCGTCTGTTTCATCGACGAAAGATGACATTGTCATGTGTATTTGCAAGCACCTCTCTTTCCGCCAGCTATCGACACCCTTCGCCAGTTCCTCTGATCCATACTCACGTACAAACCAAGTGAATGGTTTCACGGCAGAGCTTATGCCAACTCGCACGTTGCCTAAGCTCTTAGTACCAATCTCATACTCTTTGTAATCCTTACGAAGAATATCTCTGACGGAAAGACCCGCCACGTCCGACTTTGCGGTCGAAATTTCACCAAAATAATTTCCAAGGATAGCCCCCTCCAATCCCAGGGTCTTGATGAAGTCAATTGCAGCAACATCTGGGTCCTCGACTCTGTGCGTCAGATTGGCAGTATCAACAAGTATAGGGGCAGTGATCAGACCCTTCAGCTCATGGAACAATTCCTGCACCAAATCGGATGAAAACTGGGTTCTCCAGTAGTTCAGCACCAAACTGGAACAACTTCCACATGTTTTTACGACTCTAGGATTGGCGTTCAAAAAAAGACCTTCATCAGCATGATGGTCGATTATGGCAGTGACAGTGCATCCACGGTTGGATATAAGCTCTTTCAACACGGGGCCTTGGGGATTATTGTGATCCAGCAAAACAATATCAATACTGTAATTGCTCATAAATTTTTCATCGATATCGTCTGTGAATATCAGCTTTTTAGGCTCTATGTTGGCTCTCTTCAGCACGAACTCAATGTCTCTCCTAAGTGTCAAGTCATCTCTCGGTATGTTCACTAGGGGAATGTACGAGCTTTTCTTCCCAAACTCTTCGTGCTGACTCGCCAGAAAAGCGTATGAAATCGCAGAGATCACAGAGTCCAGGTCTAAGAGGGGTGTTCCGTTAGTGTTCAGTCTCTCCACCACCCATAATGCTCTAATACTCACCAGCTGATTGATTCCCCGAAACCAGAGTGAATTTTCCCCCCTTTGGATAAGATCGGATCAATTCCTTGATCCCTGCCAAATATTTTACCACCAAAGTCATTCTTTTACCCACCAATTGTAGCAGAAACGCGGTGTTTTGGCCAGGAATTTTTCAAAGGGCTTATGCTGCAAAGCCTCATCGCTGAAGGATGCACCCGCCTAAAGTTTCCGCGTAAGTTCAATCTGTTATCTCGGAATTTCGAGTTGGTTGCTAGCGCTCGAACGAACTCTTCTTTCGCGTTTGGATTAACTACTATTGCTGAATCGCAGCCCGAAATAGAAGAATGGTTAGATTAAACCGCAGAATTACACGGATCGCTTTGCTGGGCTCATTGGTGACAATATCGGTGGTGCTTAGTGTGGGGCATTTCAGCGCTCTCAGGCTGTCTGCCGAGTACAACGAACAGGTCTCTAAAGTATCGCAGGGTCTGGCAGATTACCTCGAAGATTTCAATATTCACTTTTCTGACTTCTTTAGAGGTAGTTCCAGTGATTATGGCAAGGAATATGGAGTTGGAGAAATGCCTTGGACGGAGATTCAGGAGCGGTTGACGTTCAAAGAGGTGACCTGGAAAAAGCCCAAGAAAATTGTCGCCGAGAACATGGAGTTCTACCGGAAGTTGCTGAAGACTCCAATCAAGGAGCCCAAAGTTGATAATTTAATTCGTCCTCCCGGAAAGGGGCAGAACTACGAAAGAGCCAGTGCTACCTTTGCTGTTCTGGTGAGGAACCACGAACTGAGAGGGTTGGCCAGTACAATCAGGCAGATCGAATCGACGTTCAACCACAAATATCATTATCCTTATGTCTTGCTCAACGACAAGCCTTTCAGCTCTACTTTCAAGAAAAGCATCAAGAGTCTGGTTTCGGGAGAGGTGTTTTTTGAACAGGTTCCACAAGAGACGTGGGATGTACCTGCGGAGATTGACCAGGACAAGATGAAGGCCGCAATGGCCAATTTGAAGGCTCATAACGTTGGATATGCTGATAAGTTGTCCTATCACAACATGTGTCGCTATTATAGTGGGGAGTTCTTCAATCACCCCAGAATGCAGGAGTTCAAGTACTACTGGAGAATCGAGCCGAACACCCAATATTTCTGCGATATTGACTATGATGTGTTCAAGTTCATGGAGAGTGAGAAGAAGACTTATGGATTTGTGATTTCTCTCTACGATATTGAGAGGTCTGTGGAATCTTTATGGCCTACTACTCTAGACTTTGTGGCTAAAAACCCCGGGTTCGTTCATCCCAATGCGTCGTTTTCCTGGCTCACAGAAAACCTGCAAAATCCCCAGAAAACTTCCATGGCCAATGGTTATTCTACCTGCCATTTTTGGTCGAATTTCGAGATCGGAGATTTGGACTTTTTCAGAGGAGAAGCGTATCAGAGGTATATTGATGCTCTGAACGATGCAGGTGGCTTTTACTATGAGAGATGGGGTGATGCTCCAGTTCATTCTATTGGCCTGGGTTTATTTGAAGATAGATCCAAAATCCACTGGTTCCGCGATATTGGCTACAAGCATGACCCATACGAAAACGCTCCCAACAGTGTTCAGTGTCCAAAGGGCAAGAAAGCACATATCCCCGGGGATTTTTCGTATGGTCATCTTTACGACCAAAATTGTATGGCCAATTGGGTCAAGTATGAGATGAATGACCAGCTTTTGGGTGTGTACTAGTTTTTGTAAAATATTTTGAGTGTTATGAGTTTGATGAAAGAAATAGGTAAGGGTGGTCTGCAGACGGAAAGTCAGTAGATTGTGCAATATGGACTGTAGATTGTGGATAATACACTAGGTATTATCAGCAGACTGAAGAAGCTATACCACCACCATAATCGTGGTGGTTCTATACTTTCTAATCTGTACTCTCGATATTCTCTGTACACTATATGCACTATGTACAGTACACTTTTTATAGTTCCTGCACTCTTGCTAGTTGCGTCCCCAGCCATGTCTGGCCTCAGCCACATAACGCGCCACACTTCACACTCTGCTTCGTCGATTGAAATACTTCACTTTACCACTACGTCCAACTGATCTGTCTTATTACATCAACGAAATGTCTAAATCTGTTAATATCGCTATCATTGGTAAGCTGATTCTTTACAGACTCGTATAACATCTCTGTTGTTTTGCTAACTCTTTTTAGGTGCTGGTTTGGTTGGCTCTGCTTTCATCAACCAGCTCAAGTCCATCTCTCCATCTTCCATCAACTACAATGTTGTCCTGATTGCCACCGGTAGCAAGGCTCTGATCAGCAAGGAGTATTCACCATTGGATCTTTCTGCATGGGATTCCTCGCTTAAGGCTTCCACTTCAGCCGCATTGGCAATTCCTGAGATTTTGGCGTTCCTCTCCAAATCTCCTCTCCCCACAATTCTGGTCGATAACACCTCCAACGCAGATTGGGCAGCTGCCTATCCAAGTTTCGTCAAGAGCGGCATCTCTATCGCCACTCCAAACAAGAAGGCCTTCTCGAGCGACCTGGACTTGTGGAACCAGATCTTTGACGCCTCTTCTGCTCCTAACGGTGGCTTGGTCTACCATGAGGCCAGTGTTGGAGCAGGCCTGCCAATCATTAACAACTTGAAGGAGCAGATTCAGACCGGCGACAAGGTCGAGAGCATTGAGGGTATCTTCTCGGGAACTTTGTCCTATATCTTTAACGAGTGGTCCACCATTGCTCCTAACGATGCCAAGTTCTCTGATGTGGTCAAGGTCGCCAAGGAACTGGGTTACACGGAGCCTGATCCAAGAGATGACTTGAACGGCCTAGACGTTGCTAGAAAGGTCACCATTCTGGCTAGAATCGCTGGCTTGGAGGTTCAGTCGCCAACTTCGTTCAGTGTTCACTCGCTGATTCCAAAGCCTCTGGAGTCTGTTTCCTCGGGGGCAGAATATCTGGAGAGACTCCCAGAGTTCGATGACGAAATGAAGAAGCTCAAGGACGAGGCTGCATCCGAAAACAAGGTGCTGAGATTCATCGGTAAGGTTGATGTCCCAACCAAGACTGTTTCCGTTGAGATTGGAAAGTACGATTTCAGCCACTCCTTTGCATCTTTGAAGGGTTCTGATAACGTGGTCTCCATCAAGACCGCACGTTACCAGAACCCACTGGTCATCCAGGGTGCCGGTGCTGGTGCAGAAGTTACTGCTGCTGGTGTTTTGGCCGATGTGATAAAGGTCGCCCAAAGGGTTGGTGCTTGAATTTTATATGAAGAGACTCGTTAGAAGATACACAGAAAACTAATATCTGTATATCACAAATCATTACCATCGTAAAGGGCAAAGTCTATGTCATCCGTAGAAGCAAGTCGGGACTTTGCTTGCTTGAAAATTTCCCTCAGCTTGGCTTCGTTCTTGCAGACGGCTCTGAACTCCAACATCACCCGTTGTGAGTCCAGGTAGTAATTGACCGCATTGCCGGATTGCGTGGACACGGAACCACCGATATTCAGGTTAACTCTTGCAACGTGAGTGTTGTTGGGGGCCAAGACAAGGTCTCCAGAGTCCCGCAACTCGGCGATGTAAGCTCCAGTCTTATGGATGAACTGCGCGTACTTAAACTTGGGCTTTCCCCAGGAATAAGACACATCAAACGAATCGTCCTTGAAGAAAACAGCAGTTCTGTTGTCCAGCAAGAAACCTGTGCTCTCCAGCAGAAATATGTGGTAAAAGTACTTGTTTTTCCTCAGAATTGGCCGCAAGAAATCAGAAGCGAATTCAGGGTCCGTCCATGGGTCCAGGGCCAAGGCCAGTCTGACGAAAGAATGGAACGGGTTTCTTTCAGGAAGGGTACAAAGCTCCTGCCATGGTGTTTCCACCAGCTTGAGACCATATCTATCGCAATGCTTACCCCACTTGTTGATGGTGTCCTCTATCAGCTTACTGGTAGTGCTGAGCCATTCCAGTCGAATGTGGAAGCAATGGTCTGGATTATGGACTCTGTCAAAATGAACAGTCATGAGCTCCTGCTTATATGACTTTCCCGAGGGGTCAAGATCATACAGTAGCGATCTACTCAGAACAACACGTTTCACCTCTGGCTCTTCTGCCAAAGCATCTGCTAGTTTGATATCTTCGATGCTGGTTGATGGAGCAAGCAGAGGCGTCATTTTCAAAGGTGTTCTTCCGCCTGACTTCACAGAATCAGAGATGGAAGAGTTTTCGCTGTTGGGCTTATCAGTCTCGGCCTTTTTGCCAAACCAATTGGTTTTTTCGGCGATCTTGGTAGGATTGGACTTATCAACGTATTCTGGGTTGAGCGCATAGAAATAGTGGCCATCCAGGAACTTGTGTCTGCTTTCAACGTGCTTGAAAAGACCCTCATCCATAAGGTGGTTTCCAAAGTCAACGGCAACTTCTCTGGTGTCTATATCGGAGAAGTTCTCGATCAGCCATCTCACAAACTCAGACCCTAGAAAACAGTTGGCATGGGTTCTCAGATGCCACTTCCTGTCCACAAACTGGATTCCTTTCTCTCCTTGAAGAGTTTGCGCTATTTCTGCGCATGATATTGTTCTGTCAAATAATGTCCGTGAAAAAAGTGTGTTGTTTGTCTCACCATTCACACTGTACAAGTCCGCTTGCTCGTTCAAGAATGCGAACAAATTTCCAGTATAAAAACTGATCTCTGGTGAGATCTCAACCTTGCGGCCCCTGCCGTCAATGCGTTTCTTCTCTTCTGAAGACTTAAAAGCGCCTCTGAAAATCGAGCTAATTAATAGCCGAAGTCCTTCCAATCTCAGCTCTTCAGGTGTAAGTTTCTCACCATTATTGGCCAGTTGGAACGAAGTCTGTGGAACGTCTGCTGGGAGAATCACGAACTTCATTCTGTGGAACCTCCTATTATTTTCTTCCATTGTGTCGTCATAGCCAGCAAGTATCTGGTCAAGCTGGTTCCAGTTATACGTTTTGGGACTCTCGTTCAGTGTCCCGATGAGCGCAGGGCGGAACTCTTCATCGTACCTTGTTCTCACATTGGGAATGTAATCCTCGATACCTGTACTTCTGTCAACCATCAGAGGAGCAAAAATATCTTTTGAGCGACGGTATACCTGGACATTCACATTCCCGTGATAGTCGCAGCTCATCCGGTGGATTTCGTCACCCAAACTCATATATATACGAGAACCCAGATAGTTTTGCTTGCTGATGTAGCAAACCAGCAAGTTAACATCACCACCAGGCTTTCGCTTGCTTTCCACACGTTTAACATTTTCACCGACGCAAATCTGAAACCCCAGCGTCAGTCTTAAAGCAATCATTTCACGCATAAGGTCAAAACTGGTCATGTTCTCGTTGGTCTCTTTGGTGTTCAGGATGACATCGTAGATTCTGAAGGTGAAATTCTGATTGAAGTCTCCAAGAGTAGGAAATACCGGAGTCAGAGTAGGCAGAGATGCAGGAGAAGACAATGAGGTCCACTTGATTGCCCGTCTTTTGACGCTCGGAGGAAAGACGAATTGCCATCTACCATACGACACCATTCCCAAAAGCTCGGAAGTGACCGCTTTCGAGGGATTCTGTACTTCTGTCCACAGGTTTTGTGTAACTCCAACCTTGGCAGAAATGTCCTTTAAACTTCCTGTGGAGTCCTTTTTAGACTTGCTCCTTTTCTCTTTAAAAGCAGGCTTGCCAGTAGTCACCCGTGAGGTTATCAAGGTGGGTATCTCTTGAGTTCTGGGTAAACTAGGTATGCTGCTCGACTCGTCCGTGGTGTCAGACATCTTCGGAGAAGACGGGTTGGATGTTGATGACGATGATGTGATTCGTTTCATGAAGTTCAATGCCGATGAAAACCCAATTTTTTCTTCTCCTTTGGCAAGATTTAGCAACGTAGACATGGCTGTGGCCACTGGCTTTGCTCCGCCAACTCCCATGATGTTTGGCGTAGTCGGTACCACTTCCACTTGCTGAATCACAGTAGCTGGAGCCACAGGCGTTCCTCTTTCGGAACCAGGGGCATTTCCATACGTCAGAGTTCTGTTCATCTCATTGGCATAACGCTTCTTGGACTTGGAGAAACTCAAGACCCTGTTGTCCCTAGCATCGGAAAAGATCCCCGCATCGTGATCGTTCATCGCATCCAGAATGGACTTCTTGACGCCCTTGTACGTCAACGGCTCGATCGTGATTGCGTTGGTTTCTGTCTCCATTACACCCATCATTTGGATTTCATAGATCTTGCAGCGAGGCATCCATTGGTTGACGGATTGCATTGAATCATTCCAAAACGAAATATCCATCCAACTGGGTATACAATGATTCAGTTTTCCATGATTGTCTCTGTATCTGAATAATGGCACGACATGCAATGGAGGCTGACTCAGACAAATGACATCTATCGTTGAGTCAATGAAAGACATCTTTTTGCTGGTATTTATAAGGACGTCATAATCAACATCGTAAATGCCTGTTCCAGGGGATATTATCACAAAATGGTTCGTGGTGTGACGAAGATCTGGGTCTCTGAAATGGTCCACCACCAAGCTCATTCCCAGGTTCACAGCCTCCAGCAAATTTCCCTTGACTGCAGGCAGGAACCTTCCTTCTATCGTGTATTCTTCCGGGTGGCTATTGGTCCTGGCTTCGTTCTTCCGAAGTCTGATATCTTTCATGAAATTTGCAAACTCGTAGCGCAGAGTTCCCATGATTTCACTCCACATAACAATATTCACCTGATCCACCACTACCCTGTAAAAGTCCTTCCTGCTCGGTGGTCTCTCGCCAGGCTGGAGGTCTGTCCATTGACCATCCCCAAGATCAACACTACTGAACAGCACTATTGTGATCAGATGATGCGTCCCCATCTCCTTCCATCTCTTGAAGATCTTGGGAAATAATGAGTTCATCAACTTGTAGAACATCTGCTGACCACTCTCTTCGAAATGCCACATCTCACTGGATATCTGAATGAAAAAAATCAACCTTGAGGACTCTGAGCGGAATACCACTTTGGTATCCTCTCCAACATAGCACGAGAATACCTTCCTTCCGTTCCTATAAAGACCTCCAATCGTTCCTCTGATGGAGCTATCTATAAAGGAAACTTTCTGAGACTTGTAGAGACATGTTCCCACCAAAAATGAGCTTATACTCCACATGTCCCCACGGGACAGGTAGAGGTCCTTGATGAAAATCTCCACTACATCCGCTTGAACATCTTCTTTCTTTCTCAACCTTATCAACGCAGGGCTCCGTATCTTTAAGTTCAGCAAGGCCTGAAGCGGGCCTGATAGAATCGAGACTGTGTTATTGGTATTGATATTTGCTGCTGTTCCCGTGCCCACAGAATTGGCTGACTGAGGTTTTTCCTTCAGAATGAAATTCAATTTCTTCGTACTGCCCTCCAAGCATTGCAATTCACCCACATATCCCTTTTTAGGCCCGCTTATGAGTGAGGAATCAAAAACAACGTCGTCTGAAGACGTTCGCAGCTCGTGAAACTTCACACTCACTTGTAAGGGGTCTATGTACCCGATATCTGTATCCTCCAAAAAAACGTTGTCGTCTATCAGACTGTCTGTGGGGTCTGGCGTAACTCCTTTCGCATTGTTATGGCCAATCGCAAATGGTAAGTGATGTTCTGCCTGCGTTGTTCTTGACGGGGAAGTGATGAATGTGTGTTTTGCGGGGCCAGCCCCGCCTCTTTTGCCAACAATCAGACTGGCCTCATTGGCCCGCAACGAGACTCTGTTTCTGTCAAAGTCTGAGTTCATTAGAGCCTGAAACCCGGACACGGCTCTTGTTAGAAATATCAAGTCTTGTGTGAAGTATATGTCCCATTCTGCCGTATCCATCTTGACTTTTGGTCCTGATGTGGTGATTTGGTTGGTGCACTTCTACTGTCAAGAATAGTCAAAAAATACTGTGATTCATGTCATTTTCGATTTTATTACATATTATCCAGTGGCTTGTCACTCAAAACTAATCTCAATTGGTTTCAGCTTCCGCAGGCCCAACGTCTCTCTTAGCTCCTGTTTCGTGATAATTCCGGTGTTCAGCTTGTCCATTGATAGACGCAACATGCTCTTCGTCAAATCACTTACAGGCGGCCGGTCGCTAACCTTAAGCTTTTCAACAGAACCTCTTAGCTCCTTCAGAGCTTTGATCTCGGAAATATGTTTTCGCAAAGTGGCGTCCAAGGCAATCAACACGTGCTCGAAATCCTTTGGACCCTGAATAGAGTCCCTGTAGACGAGACACTTGATCAACAATATTTTGGACTCCAGCTCTCTCTTGCTATCCTGTGCAGATGCCAGCTTCTCGCGAATTGCATTTCTGATGGTTGCCTGTCTGATATCCAGGGGCAACTTCTTCTTGATTGAAGTTTTGTCTGTGAACTGGGAATTCAGCAGGGCCAGGTCTTGGGATAACTTGAGAGAGTATTGAGACGAAGTGGTACTCTGAGCCTTGACATTGCTTACCCTTTCCAAAACTTGCTGCTTCTCTTCTAGATGTTCTTTGAGTTGACTTTGAATGGAATCCGCAATCTGTGACACTGTCGAAGCGTCGTCAAGTTTCCACAACTCTGGTCGATCCAAAGAGGTCTCTTCGTATTCTTGATCAAGTGCCGTATGGCTCTTTATGAATTTGCCAATATTTGACACATTCTTTTCCAGCACAAGAAATTCAGACTCCGTGTCATAGTATAGTCTTTCCACTTCTTCAAAGTCGGGATCCTCATCCAAAGTAGGATAAACAACCTGTCGAAGTTGGAGATAAGGAAGAGGTTCCATTGGCTTTTCCACTGGACTGTTGATAACCCCTACTGTCCAGTCGTCACTTGACTTACCAGACCGAACATTCTCTGTTTCCTCTGCTTTCTTGTCCACAGACTGATCAGGATGCAGAGGTTTGGAGGTAGCTTCTGGATACTTGGTTCCAATGCCATTATCGAGCTTGCTTTTGAACGAGTCTTGAGGTTTCTGAACACCCTCTTGAATCTTATTGGGCTCTGGCTTTGTATCCTGGACATCTGGGCTTTCCTTTTCAGCCGTCTCTGCCTGCTCTTTCCCTGACTCCAAACCCTCAGAACTGCTTTTAGCAGCTTCGGGCACTTTTGCTTCTGTTGAGGCTAAAGCAGGTTCAGGGTCGTCACTGCTTGCCTTCGTCTCGGAGACTTTTGGAGACTCTTCTGTGCCATAATCTGGGGTGGCCTCAAAAAGGTTTTTGGTTATTTCTGTTGGCTCTAATTGTTCAGGCTCATGTGGATTGAGTTGTTCGTTATCTTCAGGCACCGGCTCGTTCTGCTCTGCTGCAACATCACCGACAGAGTTGTCCACAACTGCACTGTCGTCTCTGAAAAACGATGTCTCTGGGGCAGCTGAGTCTTCTTCAAACGATACCTCATCGCCAGAACTTCCCAGGGTTCGCTCTTCGTCCAGTGTGGACGCCTCAGCCTCATCTTCCTCGCCCTCGCTTTCGATTCTCGAAAATTCAGAGCCAGGCTGAGAGGTATCAGCTGAAAGATTCACCAAGCTTTCAGGAACTTCGCTGTCATCACCAGTTTCATCAAACAAACTATCACCTTCTGCTGGCTCGTTCAAGTCGACATTTCCAAATGATAACTCAGACTCGTTGTTCGTTACCGAAGGGTCTTGCTCGTCATTTGCCAGTTCTTCCAATTCATCCTGTTCACTTTCTTCACTTGAGCTGTCTTCAGTATCTTTCTGAGCCGTTGTATTGGCCGGCGTGGAAAACAGAGGAGTAGACTTGGAGCCCAGAGTTTCAAAAGGAGACTTTGATGTCGAGCCCAAAGTTTCAAAGGGAGACGCTGATTTGACAGGTTCATTCAAGCCTGCAGAGAGATTCCCAAAGACTGATTTGCTGGCAAAAGCACCAAACCCTGATTTCATTGAAGCGGCTGGAGCCGTTGACAAGGATGTTCCAAATGAAGACTGTCCAAAAGTTG
The DNA here is from genome assembly GCF_000576695.1 of Kuraishia capsulata CBS 1993. Taxonomy (NCBI): domain Eukaryota; kingdom Fungi; phylum Ascomycota; class Pichiomycetes; order Pichiales; family Pichiaceae; genus Kuraishia; species Kuraishia capsulata. Next base: position 962,965 of record NW_019172956.1, read on the forward strand.
AGCTTCCAAAGGCAGTTTGAGTAGAGGACAAGGTCGGTGATGAAGTTCCAAAGGTGGACTTACCAAATGTTGAGCTTCCAAACGAAGTTTGTCCGAAAGCAGTCTGACCTGGAGTAGCGGCATTCGAGGCTGTTGGAGCTGTTGGAGCTGGAGAGGACGCTCCGAAACCGGGCTTTCCAAACGCTGAGCTTCCAAACGGACTTGGCTTCGATTCGGTTTCTCCAGTTGTTCCAAAAGTAGGCTTCCCGAATGCTGAACTGCCAAAAGCATTCTGTCCCGCTGCTGGATTCCCAAATGAGCTCTGCCCAAAAGCACTCTTGCCGATGGAAGACCCTCCAAACGCAGGAGCTGGCGTGGTTGACTTTTCCTCGGAGAATGTTTCCTTTGATTTTGAGGCGACTAAGCTTCCAAAAGGAGAAGCTTTCTCACCTGGTGGTGACGTCTTCTTGGCAGCTAAACCTCCAAAAGGAGAGGACGTTTCACCCGAAGTTTTGTTTAAACTAGCAAAAGGCGAGCTCTCTTGAGCAACTTTTCCAAACCCACTTGTACCACTTTGAAACGAAAATGCAGGTTTAGAATTCCCGGAACCACCAAATGCAGATGTGCTGGACTGGCCGAACGTGCTGCTCCCGAACGCTGTTGCGGTACTTCCAAAGGTAGAAGAGCCAAATGCAGGCGTCTTGGTCTCAAGAGGTTTCACTGAGCTGAATGGAGAATCAGAAGTGGATTTGGAGACTTCAAAAGGAGACTTCGAAGATGCAAAGGGATTGGCAGTAGGTGATGATTTAAATATGGAATCGGGCTTTGAGCTGGATATTGGCTCGGCCTTTGTTTCGGGTTTGGTCTCAGACTCAGCTATTTTCCCGGATATCTCGAAACTTGTGAACTTCTTAGCATGTTGAGATCTCTCGGCCTCAAAGCCCAAAATTGTGTCCAGCTTGACACTGCCGGTGCTGAGTCCTTTCTTATAGAATAATTCCCATGCCACCAGTTCACCCCGTTGGGTTAAAACCCAAATACGAGGCAGAGGAGGTGATCTTTCAACTCCCACCACTGGTGCTATAACGTCTTCAGTGGCAGTGAGGTCTAATGCAATTCCAAGTGGGGTGTCATCATCACCCGTATCTTCGTCAATTGGCAACTGGGCTCTGTCACCATCATTTAGCTGGGATATGATCTCGTTGGGACTGACAATGGCAATATCAGTAGACAAAGCACCCGCAACAACGTTCAAGAAAGGGAAATCTTCGAGCCATTTGTGGAGAGAAACGCTGTAGATTGTGGGTTTCCGTTCGATGATTCCGTAAGGAGAGCAGATCAAGGATGACTCCTTCCAGGTAAGAGTATCACCATCAATAGTGAGCATCACACCCGCATAGTCTGGACGCTCATCTTCGTCGCGTTCCACATCTCCGTAGAAAGTCAGCCACGAACCGGCCGAAACTGAACTGATGGAGATTGGAAACGAAGGGTCTATCGCCAGCCCAACAGGAGCATTCAACACTCTCTCAGAAAAATTCTCTGTATTCACCAACTGCAACTGTCCATTTTTGAGGCCAGCTAGAATTGAATTTGACTCGAAAGACGACCACGAAAATGAAAGAACGGACGAACCGATGAGCTTGGTATCCGTCTGATCCAGGTTTACTATGTGTAAATCTCCATTTTCCAGAAGTACCGCTGTCATGTGGCCGTACCATGGAGCATTCTGGAAGCTTTCAACACCATGGTCGAATTTCCGTATCGATTGTAGATTCGTCTCACCAGCAGAGAGAAACAGTAGTTCGTCACCCGAAGACGCAATCAGTTTGGAGCCATCCGCAGTATACGAAATAGAAGTTATCTTCTTTCCGGAAGTGGATATCACATTCTGATCTTCAACTTCAGTCGAATCTGCGCCAAGTTTTTCTACCAACTTGCTGATATCACCTGTGATGAGCTCTGTCTGGTTGTATGCAGCATACTTGCCAGTGGTATTATCCCATGCAAGAAAGTTCAGTGTGTTGTGTTTGAGTGTGGAACCATCGGATATTCCCGACAGCAACCGAATTCCTGAGCCGACTTTTCTGAACCCGAAATCCTGGAAAAACAGTTAGTAAATCGATCACGACATCGAGGCTTGAAGACTGTGGTACCTACCTCAGTAACCAACTCCTCCAATTCTTCAACAGCCATAGTGCAAACGTATTAGACGTGAAACACAAAGAGGATGAAGATTCGAGCCAACTTCAAAAGGTCCAAATAGAAAAACCCGTTATGTTCGTGTGGTGAAACTTGTCTCGTGTTTATGTACATGTTGGACAAATATTTTGGACTTGTAATGTAATTATGTAAGCTTGTTGGTACACGCCCAAAAATATTTTTGCTCTTCCGAAAAATTCAGTCTTATCAGAGTAGTCTGGTGTACATCTCCACCTCCACAGACCAATGGCGAAAAAGAAGTCACAGACCAAGGCCAAGAGCCAGAGGAGGGTTCAAGATGCCTTTCAAATGGCTGAGAGAGAAACCAGGGGCTGGGACAACAACGATAGCGATTCTGACGACAATGTCAGAGGAGGTATTATGAGGGCCAAGAAGAGCATGGAAGGAGGCCATTCCGGGAGCGAGGACGACTTTGAGGATGAGGAACTTGACTCTGACGAGGCATTTGGCTCCGAAGATGACTATGATATTCTGGATTCCAAGTTCAAGGGAGGAAAATTGAATGACGAGGAGTATGACAGTGATGGCTCCTACACTTCCATAGACGAGGATGATTTGATTCCACTCAGTGAGGTCTGGGACAGAGACGATGCGGATATGAAAAGCACTGTTCCAAGCTCTTCTTCTAAGCAATCCAATGATATTGTTTTGAACGAGGACTTTGAAAGCGAGAGCGAAGAAGAATCCTCGGATGACGAGCCATCTGAAGATGACGGTAATGAAGACGAGGAAGACCCCTTCACGGGTTTCTCGGAGGACGAAGAGATTGAGCTGTCCAATGTTAAATCGGCTATAGATGCCAAGCGGCCAAAAGCTTTGAAGAAAAAGAGGTTTTTGGTCAATGAGACGCAGACAGAAAGCGAGTTCAATGTTCCTGTCAATGGTACGTTGTCTTTGGAAGACATGATTGCCGGTGTCGAGGGTGCTCAGGAAGAACTTCGTTTTGTCGATACCACTGAGGATCAAGAAGGTGGTGCTAAGGTGGTTGCGGTCCCTCTCCCACAGAGCATAAAGGAAAGAAACGACAGAAGAGCAGCTTACGAGATCACCAAAGACGAGGTTAACAAGTGGAAAGACACCATCCAAGAGAACCGAAAGGCTGAGGTGTTGAAGTTCCCATTGAACCCAGAAGTCGAGCATAACATGCCTTCTTCGTTCACTGCTCCCGAGAAGCCTTTGACCGAGTTAGAGGAAAAAGTTCAGAAGGTTCTGGTGGAATCCTCTATGGATAACATGAAGAAAGAAGAAGCTCTGTTTGAAGAGATCATGTCTGCAAAGATGTCCAAAGAGGAGATGATGAAGAGAACCAACGAACTTAGGCTTATGCGTGAGTTAATGTACCGTGGACAGCGCGACTCCAAGAGGTTGAAGAAGATCAAGTCCAAAGCATATCGCCAGAAACTGAGAAAGGAGAAGCTGAAAAATCAGGAATTAATCGATGAACTCGAAGGTGATGATGGTGATGACGAAGAGGCAGATCTGCAGAGGGCCAGAGAAAGAATGTCGTTAAAGCACAAAAACCAATCTGCTTGGGCCAAGAGCATGACGAAAAGCGGTATGACCAAAGATAAAGAGGCCAGAGACGAAGTTGAGAGCATGTTAAGGCAGGGCGAAAGACTGCGTATGAAGCAGCTTGGCAGAGACGGAGAGGACGAAGACCAAAGGGACCTTGATGATATGGAACGAGAGCTTGAGGAAGAGAACGTTGAAGTTGATCTTTCCAAGCTCGGTAAAGGTGTTATGAATATGGATTTCATGAAAAACGCTGCAGCCAGGTCCAGGCAGGATAATCAAAGACTTCTTGAAAAGCTCAGAAATGGTGACGATTACGAAGAGGACCAAAACGTGGACTCTGTGAATGTGAGCCACAATGTGGGTAGACGTGTATACACTCCGGGTGTTTCAGATCTCAAAGCTCAAACTGCCGAACTGGACATTCAGGTTGCTAACCAGATCGCAGAGGAAAATGAGAAAAGTCTTTCTGGTCGTCTCAATGAGAGACGGAAGCTCTCGGAGAAGGTGGTTGTTTCTACTGAACAGGCCGTTAAAGCTACTGCTTCCAACCCATGGTTATCGTCAGATTCAAAGTCCAGAAAGTCCAATAGGATCTCTGTGGTTGACGAGTCTTCCTCTGTTTTGGCCAAATCTGCTTCGAAGATCAATAAGAAGAGAAGTGCAGGCTCCAATCACGATCTGGACGACTCGAATCTGATTGATCTTGACTCCACTCTTCGCGTTGTGGATCCATATGGAGGCGAAGACGAAGGAGAGGAACACGAGATTGAAAGCGGTGGAATGTTCAAGCAGAAAGACCTGATTAGACAGGCGTTTGCCGGAGATGATGTGGTCAAGGAGTTTGAGGAAGAAAAGAAACAAGTGATCGAGGAAGAAGACGACCAGGAAGTAGATGACTCCATGCCAGGTTGGGGAGGATGGGCTGGCGAAGATATCAAGCCCAAACAATCTAAAAAGAGAAAGATCGTGAAGGGAGTGATGAGCGCGAATAAGAGAAAGGACAAGAACATGAAGAAGGTGATCATCAACGAAAAGGTGAATAAGAAGAACTCCAAGTTCCAGGCCCAAGGTGTTCCGTATCCGTTCGAGACCATGGAGCAGTATGAGAGGAGTCTCAGGCTTCCAATGGGCCAGGAATGGACCAGTAGAGAGACTCATCAAAAGCTCACCATGCCAAGGGTTATTGCTAAGCATGGCTCTATCATTGATCCATTGAAGGCTCCGTTCAAATGAAAGTGAAAGATCCCTGTATGCTATAAATAAACATGTGCCCCCAATGAAACTGTCTTAAGCGAAATCTGCAGACTCTGTAGAATTTACCCATCTAATTTATCAACGTGTAACGCTGTGTATGTCCCATCTGGACATATCCTACCGTAGAGCCATTGAAGGCTCCTCCCCGGAGAAAAAAACCCTCTTCAAAGGGTATAATTCACCTGTCTCGGTACTCGCAATCCTCCAAAAGACTCCTTTTTCAACCAAACGATCGTCCATATACCCTAGTCTTTGTACCCCGAGTTTTAGACTCATCCTCCGCTCGTAATTTGAAGGTTGTTTCCCAATGGGGATATCGGTTTGAGCACGCTCGTATAATCGTATTTGCAGGCATCGCTCCCTGAGTTAATTATACGAGAGTCGATGGCTACCAAACAAGCCGTTGAGAGTTGCTGTTAACCCCTTTTGAACCCTGTTTTTTTCCAAATATTCGCTCAAATCTGCTATCTAACTGTTGTTGGTCGATAGATTCGCGAGGTGTTCGCGTTATATCGAATGAGTGTTACAGACATAGTGACACCGACCAAGGATGCATTGACCTCAGTCACAGATAACGAAAAAGGTCTTTCCTTTACGGAGACAGCGTCGGTCTCGCTCAAAGTGAGAGGTCTGTCTATTCGTGCAGTTTCAACTAGTGGATTGAAGCGCAAGTTTGCGCGGAAGAAAGAGGGAAAAGCAACCCAAAATCAGGATGCTGGTGAAGGCCACGATGTGTTGGGTGAAAAGTCAATTTTGTTTGATATGTCTTTCGACGTGCCGGCTGGCTCGGTTACTGCTATAATGGGAGGTTCGGGTTCTGGTAAAACCACTCTGTTAAACTCAATGGCTGGAAGACAGGGAAAATCGAATCTGGTCACTGAAGGGACCATCATGTACAATCAGTCGAAAAACATTTCGTCGATACGACACGCCTATGTGATCCAACAGGATATTTTGTTGCCTCAGCTAACATGTTTTGAGACCCTCAGTTATGCTGCAGAATTGAGATTGCCGAAGTTAACCAAGAAGGAAGAAAGACACCGGCTTGTGGACGAGCTGATTCTGGAGCTGGGCTTAAAGGAGTGCAGAGACACTATGGTTGGAGATAGAATTCACAAGGGATTATCTGGTGGTGAAAAGAGAAGACTCTCGATTGGAATACAATTGCTTGCTAATCCATCGGTGTTATTTCTAGACGAACCTACGACTGGGTTGGACGCTTACAGTGCTTTGCTATTGGTCCAGACTCTTAAAAAATTGGCTAAAAAGGGCAAAACTTTTATTGTCAGCATCCACCAGCCAAGATCTGACATTTTTTCTCTTTTTGACCAGATTTTGGTTCTTTCTAGGGGAAGAATGTGCTATGGAGCAAAAGGCAGCGAGATCATCTCATACTTTAGCGAATTGGGTTTCAATGTTCCGGAACTTGTCAACCCTGCAGATTACCTAGTTGATATCACCAGCATTGATTTCCGCACACCTGAAGCTTACAAGCGGAGTTCGGCCCGATATGATGTAATTGCTGAGTCCTGGAGGGCCCGAATGATGTCAACGGACGATACGCCTTTCGCAGACTCTGCTCCGAACGACTTGAGTGCGGAGACTTTTGAACCTGGACGAGCTCCTTTTCTCAGGGAAGTGAAGATTTTGGTGAGACGCAACTTTGTTTTGACATTTCGTGATCCTGTGGGATTTGCAGCTCTGATCTTCGAGTGCATTACTCTGGGCAGTGTGTGTGGTTGGGTATTTTACCGTCCAGGCACCTCACTTTCAGCCATTAAAACCATCCTTGGTTCTCTCTACATCACCACCTCACTTCAGGTTTACTTGTTATTATTATACGAAACCTACAGACTGTGTACAGTGGACATGAAGGTGTTTGATAGAGAGAGGTCTGAAGGATGCACCACGGTGTGGGGCTTTCTTCTTGCAAGAAGAATAGCCAAGCTGTGTTGCGAAGATATCATTGTACCGTTTATATTTTCCATCATCACCTACTTTATGTTTGGTCTGAGAACGGACAGTGCCAGCCATTTTTTCATCTTCTTTGTCGAGAATTTCGTTGGCCATCTGACGTCAATGTCTCTGGCCACTTTGGCAGTTGCCGTCTCAAGAGAAGTCTCTACTGCTACTCTCATTTGCAATCTCAATTTCACGTTTCAGAGCATGACCAATGGGTTTTTCGTGAACGCTAAGGATGCTCCAGTATATGTTAGATGGTGCAAATACGTTGCATATGTGTGGTATGCCTTTGGATGTCTCTCTTCCAATCAGTTTACTGGTTTCAAGGGTTCGTGCTTTGCTGAAAATGCTTCCAATCCCGACGTCGATACCATTTGCCAGGCTTATTCTGGCTCATTCGTTCTGGACTCGATAGGATTTTGGGAGAACTGGATTGCATTGCCAATATGTGTTCATCTGTGTTGGGCAATTGGATTCTACGTTGCAGCTGGTGTGTTTCTGACCCTCAAGCCTGTTGATGTGTCTATGGCCAAAGAAGTTGGGACCAAGATAAAGGACACAAATCTTGATTTACTGAGCAAGGACGTTGAGGAAGAAAAGGCCATTTCTCGTTCGACTCCAGAGGAGATCGGTATAACTTTGAGACTCCAGTCGCTCTGTCTGGGAGTAGAGCTCAAATCACCAATTCGTTCTTTGCTGAGAAACTCGGGCCAAAGCAAGGTCATTCTGAGTGATATTGATGCGGTATTCAAGGCTGGCAAAATGAACGCTATAATGGGGCCTTCTGGGTCCGGGAAATCGTCTCTGTTGAATCTGATAAGTGGAAGAGTTAACTCCAATCTCACCACGAGATATTCCTCGTCAGGATCTATCTACTTCAACCAATACCATGTGAACACCCATGTTATTCGCTCTCTGTGCTCGTATGTGTCACAGGATGACGATAATCTGTTGCCCTCTCTTTCAGTCGAAGAGACGTTGAGATTCGCAGCTACTCTGAGGCTTTCTAGAAGCAAAATGACCAGAGCCGAAATAAACGAACTGGTGGATGGGTTCATCCGGAAAATGGGTCTCACAGAGTGTAGAAACACTCCTATTGGTTCGGAGTTCGTCAAAGGTATATCTGGAGGAGAGAAAAGACGAGTCTCCATTGCAATACAACTGCTGAACAATCCAAAGATTTTGTTTCTTGATGAACCGACGTCAGGTTTGGATGCCTTCACCGCATCCTCCATACTGGACGTCTTGAGAAAACTGACTGAAGAGGGAAAAACCGTCATAATGACAATTCACCAACCACGCTTCGATCTGTTCAATTCATTTGGATCGGTGCTACTTCTGTCGAAGGGAGGGAGAGTTGCATTTGATGGGTCCCCTACAGAAATGCTGGATCATTTCGGGTCATTGGGATATCCAGTTCCTGCTCTTACTAACGCTGCAGACCATGTGCTTGATTTGATCTCGTATAACACGCAGAACGAGATTGCAGAAGCCAATACTAGAATGCGAGTTTCGCAGTTGTTGAACGTTTGGGACCAGAAAAAGACGCAGCAAAAATCTCTGGAGCTCACTGAGCAGACAACCGTTGTCGATGATACTTATCTCATGGCTGAACAATTCAGCACATTTGTGAGGAAAAGAGCTGCCACCTTGACTGCTTTTAAGACGTTATGTCGTAGACAATTCCTGTGTGTTTGCAGAGATATGAATTTGTTCATGGCAAGAATAGCGCAGGTAACTGGTATGGGAGTTATACTGGCTCTTTTCTTTGCACCCATGAAGCACAACTACAATTCTATTCAGAATAGGATTGGTATTCTTCAGCAGATATCCTCGCTGTATTTTGTGGGGGTCTTGAACAATGTGAGTGTTTATCCGATGGAAAGAAACTTCTTTTACGAAGAGTACGAGGATAACGTTGTGGGATCAGTCTCGTTCTTCCTAGCTTATCTGACTTGTGAGCTTCCATTTGAAATCTTCACCGCCCTGGTGTTCTCTGTTTTTGTGGACATGGTGGTTGGTTTACCGAGAAATCCCGAGACTTTTTTTGCTTTGGCGTATGGTGCGTTGATGACAGTTAATACTGGGGAATCCTTGGGCATTATATTCAACACATTGGTGGATCACGCGGGATTTGCGCTAAACGTGATCTCGCTATTGGCCTCGCTGGCTACCATGATGTCTGGTTTGATGTCCTTGAACATGGGTGCTTTTCTACGTGGCGTAAATTGGGTCTCTCCTCTTTGCTACGTCGTGAAGATCTCTACGAATTTAGTGTTCACTTCAGATGTCCACTTCACGTGCGATAACACAACGGCCAACGCTGATGGTACTTGCACTTTCTCCAATGGTGAAGATGTGTTGCATAGTTACGGGTTCCATGCCAATGTACCGCTCATGTGCGGCCTTCTTGCGGTCGTGACAGTCTCGTATAGACTTATAGCATATGGAGTTCTGAGGATCAGACTTCTCAGGGTTAGTTTGGATGATTTCAGGGCTAAAGTTGGCCTGAAGTCGTAGGCGAAGCTGAAGACTCTTGCAGGAGCTTCAAAGCGCAATGTCTCTACCTACACTTAGTGGACCAATATAATGAATTAATGAGTATTTACGAACTGAAAATTGTACAGATCATATGTATTTAAACCAGGTTTTACTTAAAATTACTGGGCTTTTTGTATGGTCGTGTTCTGTTTAATTTACTTTAATCTCAGTGTGTTGAACAAAACTTTACCCAAATCAAGAAAAGCGCGAGTGGTTTAGTGGTAAAATGGATCGTTGCCATCGATCCGCCCCGGGTTCGATTCCCGGCTTGCGCAATTCTTTTTTTGTTTTTTCACTTTTCAGATTAGAAGGTTGTTGTTTTTTTTGGATCTTTGAGCTCATCAGATCTCGAAGTGCAGAAGTCTCTGGAAATCCGATATCACGGTCTATCCTGGTGCTGATTGTGTTAAACAATGCTTCGTCTGAAATTTTTCACTCCCAGCCCGATTGGGCTGACGAAATGTGTGAGGTTATACTCCAGCGTCTCAAAAGTGATACCGAGAGAATTAAAACCCTACCATGACAGATTGAGCTCTCTGAATGACTCAGGAGAAGCAAGAGATGTTGTCGAGGCTTCAGAGACAGACAGTGAGCTGAATGAGGACTTCAAATCCCAGCTGTATAACCAGGTGATACGGCAGTTCGCACGAAGTGACTACTCGGTGGTGAACGAATTTTCCGGAAAACTTACAAAGTTAGGCAAGCATTTAGAACCTGGCGCATTGATAGAAGCAATAAAGTATAACCCAGGGAGAGTGAATACCAGCTGGGAGATATATGAGAAGTTTGCACCAAATGCTGCTCTGGAGGCCTCACCGGTGCTTGCACAGATCTTATACCTGGAGGTACTTGAGAAGCTGTGTCTCGGGGAACTGATAGATATTGAGGAGGGCTATGAGATGGATGAAAAGTCTTTGGGAAAGGCATTCCAGCTGGTTGGCAAATTGGTTGCTCCAGTTCCTGAGTCTCTCCGCAAAGTTCTGGTAGAGGCTTGTATCAAACTGGATCTCGTGCCCATGATCGCACTTTTGGAGGTTCAAGATGCACATTTAGAAGACTTGATTCTTACTCTTGAAAATGAGGAGGAGAAAATTCTACAACTGTGGAAGCTTGTGAATGAGTCTTCTGCCAATGTCCAGGTTTTCAAGACCGTCATACCCGTGATTGCGAGGAACATCAAGGAAGAGTCCGGAAAGCAAGAAAAGCTGCAAAAATTCATAAAAAATGCACAGATTTCCGAAGACTCTGCACTCAAGACTCTTTTGGACCTAAAAGCTTCCAAGTTGCTGGAAAATACGCTAAAAAGACTCCAGGATCTAAAGGCTGACTCTGGGGCTCATGATGATGCTCTTGGCGTAAGACTTCTGCTACTGAAGTCGATTGGCATTTATTCAGAAGATTTAAAGAAAACTTTGGAATTGTTCCACAAGTACCAGAGTGTTGAAAAATACAAGCGTGAGGATTTGCAGAAATCAATGGCGGTTATCCTGGCTTACCATTCGGTGCTCAGTGGTAATCAGATACTTCTGCAGGTGAGTGAATCGATGATCCCACAAACTCCCATCCCGGCTGAGTGCACTGCCGCTCTTATCCTGGCAAATGGAGCTCTTGGAAATCCAGAAAATTCGCTTGATATTTATAATGCCAATATCCAGAACGTTTCAAAAGATAATCTGAATCAGCTTGAAATTTCAGATTCGGCCCTTCTCACTGAAAGTTTGATTGCGGTGTATCTGGGACAGCAGGATCGGGATTTTGCTGAGCTCATCAGAAATGGAGCCACGAGCTCGGGACTCATCTCTAGAGATACCGGAGTAACCAGAGTCAAGGCCATGTTCAAGAACTATGGGGATCTGGTTGAAGAGGCCGATACCGAGTCTCGGCTGAATGCAATGCTCATCGGCAGAATAAAAGATTTGGCGTAGATAACGGTGGTCACGTGAACTTTCGAATTTTTCAAAGTCCTAAGATTGCGACGAGAACGTCAAATACATAGAATGGTTGAAAAACTTTGGATTTTTGATTCGTAAAAAAGCCAGAGATTAGATCTGATTACAAAAATGGCTACCAACATCACCTGGCACCCTAATTTGACTCACGAAGAGAGAAAGGCCTCCAGAGGCCAATCTGGAGTTACTGTATGGTTGACAGGCTTGAGTGCGTCTGGTAAGAGGTGAGTCTTCATTATTTCATAGGACTTCTTTGGGATTCCCACAGTTTCCACCTTTCGGAACCAAATATCTAACTTCATTTCTCCATAGTACCATCGCATGTGCCCTTGAACAATACCTTCTGGAACAGGGCATATCTGCCTACCGTCTGGACGGTGATAATGTGAGATTTGGTCTCAACAAAGATTTGGGATTTTCAGAGGCAGACCGCAACGAAAACATCCGCCGCATTGCTGAAGTCTCGAGACTTTTTGCCGACTCTTGTACGGTTGCGATCACTTCGTTCATTTCTCCATACAAGGCAGATCGCCAGAAAGCTAGAGAGCTGCACAAACAGGACAACCTGCCATTTGTGGAAGTTCACGTCGATGTGCCTATTGACGTTGCCGAGCAAAGAGATCCAAAGGGACTTTATAAGAAGGCAAGAGAGGGCTTGATCAAGGAGTTCACCGGGATTTCTGCTCCTTACGAAGCACCCGAGTCCCCTGAGATTCTGCTGAAGACGACCGAGCTGAGTGTTGAGGAGTCTGCAAAGAAGATTGTGGATTACCTTGTGGAGAACAAATTGATCACGTTGAAATAGTAGCAAAATGTATAATACTTTGCAAAGGAGAAGTGTTTGTTAGTTGGTAGATCTGAAGTGAACATTCATGTTAGTCAATAGATACATTAGCTATCCTGTTTATACTGGCCATATCATCTACCCCTATGTTGCTGTAGATGCCTTCGAAACTCTGTCCCTTTTGTTTATCACCATTTTTATTGCAACAATCCACTTCAACAACTCTTCCTCGTTATCTGCACAAAAACGTATCCTCTTCTTCTTCGTTATGATAAGCAGGCACCATAACCTGGTCCGCGAAAGAGGGTCCAACTCGCAAATATCCAAGATATCGTTAACATCGATTGTCTTGATCGGTTTGTCTCTTCTTGTAGATGCTTTGTAGAAATACATTCGCTTGTTGGTCAGGATAATGCGGAACTTTTTCCATTGGCTGTAGGTCTTGTACAGTCTGGAGAGATGACCCTGTTCTATAAGAATTTCGTTCTTGGCGTCTGATCCAAACTGAATGTCTGTAGCCAGATCTGTTAGCTTGCTCGACGGGCTTCCTTCTTCGCCCGGTTTGGTGTTCATTGGAGAGAGACTCTCCTCGATCACATCCAGAGAGGGCTGTTGATTTGTATTTGGTGGTAGGACCGCCGGTATCACGGCGTTGGACTGTTGGAATGAATCCGACGCGCACGACGTATAATTTGGATCATCAACTCCACTGAACTGGTCATGGCCGGATGTTTCTAGGTTGGGAGCTTTGACATTTGGTTTCTGGAACGGCACCGCGAAGATTTGCTCGGCCTGCTCCTTTTCTTCGACTTCTTCGTCTTTTCGGGCTCCGTTTGACTCGTCATGTGACTCGTCCCCATGGTTAATCACTTTCTCCAGTGCACTTTTCCAGCTCTGGTAGATGTCCTCGCTCTCAGCATAGAGCTTCAATTTCTTGTTGTTCGTGTACACCACGAAATGGGGATAATTTGAGTGTTTCTTGTCTACACGGCTTGTAGATCTCAGATTCGAAACATCTATCACACTCGTTGGTTTGTGCTCCTTGGAGTCTTTGTATTCGGCCAGCTGGCCTACCCGTAACACGAACCATTTCTTCTTGTAATTGTGCGTGGTGGCTGACTTCCGGTAAAGATAAGATGCAACAAGGATCTTGTTGGGATCTTTGCGGTTGTTCTGTGGCGACAATGGCTGCAACGGCCGCTGGATGGTGTTGGTCTGTATGATTTGGTGGTGGCCGTGACTGGTCACCGGCCCGATTCGCGATAGTCCCGAGACCATTCTGTAATCGCAGGAGAAAAAACGTGTCCCTATTCAACACGAAGCGACCCTCCAAAAATGGAAACCAGACCTGAACCAAGTGAATAATCTGTCTTCAACAGGTGTTTGAACCAGCCAGCGTTAGAGAATCCAAATGTGGTGAGGGGATTGGAGTACGTGTAGAAAGCAATTTACCCCATTGGGAATAGTTCATGCGCCGCACGTGATGGTACATGAACAATAAACGAATGAAAGATGAACGAGCTTTAAAAAGAACGTTCTTAATATGATTTTATAATTTTATTGTTTCAATATTGGCAAGGAAATATGGCTAGAAAATGTGAAACACTTGGGCCAAGTCTTGGTAACGACTATTAATTGATAAAAGGCAGTTTGAAATGGACGTTATTTGGTTTACATCAAGATGAATTACATACATAGCAGCATTAGCGATGAAACGAAAAAATAATATTAAGGAATGTGAGAAAGTTAAATTAATTTTGGCGTCGTGATGCTTCTGGCCAGCAACACGGCCATATTAGAGCTCGAAGCTTGCTTGAGCTCTTAGGCTCAAGCCCTCTCTAGATACTCAGCCTGAGTCTTGTTCTGTGATTCAGAAGATTCAACACGAGGGTCATAATTTTCCTCGTCTGAAAGGGACTCAACCTCCTTCTCAAACTCGTTGGCGGCCGACTCCACCTTGAGGTTGGCATTTCTGTTCTCTGGACCAGCTAGAACGATCAGCAAGACGTAGCCAAACACACAGCCGATGAAAATGGACATAACCAGAGCATAGTTGTAGATCTGGTCACCAGTCTTGCTCTGCAAAGGAAATCTTTCACCGATAGTGGTTTCAATGGTAGAAGAGGCAGATGAGGCCAGGTTACCAAGTTGGTAAGCAGCACCCACAATGAATGCTCTGAACTCTGGTGGAGACAGTTCCGAAAGATGGACAGGAACGACTCCCCATGCACCCTGAACAAAAAATTGGAGAAAGAAACAACCTGCGTTGATAGCTGAGTTGTTAACAAAAGCCCAAGGATAAATAAGAGCGCCTCCACCAATGCAGCAGACAATGATGGAGAGTCTTCTTCCAACAAACTGCGACATGTGGCCCACAAAAATTCCTCCAGTGATGGCACCCAGGTTCGCAACACAGTTGGTGACCGTGGATCTGTCAGCAGAAAATGAATATTGTTTGGTAAGCAAAGTTGGATACAGATCCTGAGAGCCATGAGACATGAAGTTGAAACCGGCCATGAGGAAAACCATGTAAATGATCATCAACCAGTAGATCTTGAGCGAAGCAACTGCTTTCTCCTTGAAGGTTGGTTGGGAAATGTTATTCTCGACGTTGTATTGCTCAAGTTGTTTCTTCTGCTTGAAAAACTCGGTCTCAGGCAAGAGAGACCTGAACACCACAATCAAGAAACAGACACCTGCTCCGAACCAGAACATGGCTCTCCAGGACTTGTCGGTAGTATCAGCAATGGCTCTGGTGAACACCACAGCCAACAGGTAGCCAAGAGCATAGCCTTGTTGAAGAATTCCACTGATGATACCTCTGGCTTCAACGGGACAATCGTCCAAAGCAGTGGCTGCGGCGTTTCCGTAGATACCTCCCAGCAAAATTCCAAACACAGCACGAACACCGAGGAACTGCTTGTAGTTCTTGATAAAACCAGTACCAATTTCAAGAATGCACATGAGCAAAAGGTTGATGGTGAAAGGCCATTTTCTTCCATATTTGTCACCCAAGTAACCGAAGATGAAACCTCCTACGGATCTCAACATCAGCACCAAAGTGATACCCCAAGTAATGTCCTTGACTGACTTGTCGAAGTCCTCAGCCAATTTAGAAGCATTCAAAGAAACCGAGAAAAAATCGTAGGCGTCCCAGGTCCAACCCCAGAGGGCAGCAAGGATCATCAGCCATTGGCGACCAGGAATGAGCTTGAGAGGAGGAAGTGGATTCAACAAATGTTTGTTAGCCTGGAAGTGGCCCTTTGGTGGCAGCAGATCAGTAAACCTCGTCACTATGTATCTCTTAATAGAGGCAGAGCTGAAGTTTGGCTTGTGCGGGTGGTGGATTTCACCATCGTGGGATATATGAGACACGGCCTCGTTGAGACTGCTCATTGTACAATGCTTGCTTTAACGCGTCAAAACTAACAGAACAAAATTTTGTAAAAGCGACTGAGACTGGCAGAGACTTGCAGAGACTAGCTCTCTATTTTATTCTATCGCAATTAAACAAGGATGTTAAAAAACACTTGTGGTGGTGGAAAGAAAAGAATGTCTACTCAACAACAAAATGGAATCCCGTTGGTAATATGGAATTTTTTTATTGGAGCCCCCAGCCCAATCCAAGTCTTTCTACTTTCGAGTCCGGCGAAAAAAAACCGTGCTGCGGGGGTCATGCATTTTTCTCCACAAGTCCCAACAGGGTAAAAGAACCGTTCCCGATATGTCGTAAGCCGTTCCCGACAGGCTGAAGATCAGCAGGAGGCAATCTGCATTAGTGGTGGCCAATAGCAGGCCAAGCCAGGATAGGCTTAAAAGTGTTTCCCCGGCACAAAATATGCCAATCAGATCGCGTGGATTAATTGTAAACGTGACGGTAGACTGCAATCGTTCGCTATCTCCTGCTGACATACCCGGTTTCTCCTGCCAAAAAGCCCTCGATGGGGATTGAAATTTTGTCCAAGCACTACAATACTACTCGTGTGACCTTTTGTGCACTTCCAGAGGGAAATTATCTTTTTTCCGTACTTGAATCTACTGGCTAACCTTTGTAATCAGCCTCCCCTTTGAACTGCGTTCCAGTGCAACATGGGGTGTATGTAATCAGGAGAGGGACCCGTGAGGGGGGTACACCGGGTTAAAGAAGTCTTGGTCCTGCAAAACGGCATCGGCCAAGCCAAATGTCTGCTGTGTATTCTTCCGTTTTTTCATCCCCCGCTGCTTAAAATGGGAGCCAAGACCGAGAACCCCTCTTCTTGCGACTTGCACACCCCCTGTTCACGGAAAAACTCTTTGGACGGATCCTCTTGGCTTGCAGTGCGAACAAGAAATAGAGACGCGCGGTATCAGTGAAATTATATTTTGTTGGGTCCGATGGTGGCCTCGAAATTGAGAATAGTGGACCTTTGTCCTACATTGTTAAAAGCACCGCTTAAACGCTGAAAGCTGCGTAAAGGGCGAGCTGCAGGGGGTACGTGTATTGTAGGAGAGTGGCTGCTTTTTTTCGATCTTTATGAAGAGTTTGTGTAGTCAGCCTCGAGTTCGACGAATGGGGCCGTCATGTTAGACCCGAAGGTGGAAAAACAAGTTTTCAAACAAGTAAAAAGAGATTTAGACAAAATGGTGGTTTTATACCACTGCAATCTTCGAGAAAGTCCAAACCCCGTTGGGGACCAATTTTATCCAATAAGTCAAGTTGAAATTGTAACATTCCCGGATGTATTTTGACCTCGTTCAGTCATGAGAGTCGGCAACGCACTTGAAAATGCTTCTCGTTTATATGCGGCGTTTTTATTACCCATGCACTATATTTGATATCCACACAGCTACCCGCAATATAACCCGTTTAGGAAAGATATAAACACCATACCAATCTAAAAATTGCCAACTCCTCTGTGATTAAAAGGCATATCCGGATGCTAAAAAAAGATATGATTCAACTTCGTACCAAAATTACACTTTTTCCGTCAAACAAAAGTTTCAACCGCGAATTGGCCCTGGTTTCGAGTGAGAAACTAGGTATCAAACATGGTTGAATCCTCCTCCTCAAGCACGTCCTCCCACAACGGGTCAGGCCTGAGAACCCCGGCTTTTCCTTCGCATTTGAGAAGTATGAGCTCCCATGTTGCCATGACCAGGCTCTCCAATCTTGCTGCCGTAACAGTTTATAGTGACGGGGGGTCCAAAAGTGATCTCAACACTGTGAACTCCAGTGTCGTCTTCAATACTAGAGTCGGCTCCGATTCGAGTATCACGTCCTCCAGATATGATGATTACGAGGGCTCGCTGCACAGAAACGTCACTACAGCCAGTCGTGTTAATCCACGAGGCCAGGAAATCTACAGGAGGAGCCAAGAGCAACTTTACGGCCACCGTCAGACGGGCCCAGCATCTGCTGCCAACTCAAGCATTACTACCAGCATCAACTACAGACCACCATCAACTATTCCAGAATTGAAAGAAATTGATAGGCAGAGGTCTCAGGTCTCTGTCTCTGTTGCTGGAAGTCGTTCTACCCACAGATCTGAAATGGTTTCGGTTCAGAGGTCAGTAGGTGCCACGACGTCTTCTAGTTTAACCCATGCGTCTTCCCTGAGAAGGTCAAATGCTACTAAACGCAAAATCGGCTGGCTTTCTGCAATCTTTAGCAGCAAGCTTCGACTGAAGCGATTTGTGCAGAGGTTTAAGAAAGGGTTTGCTAGGAATATTCTCAGGCGAAAGTCCAAGAAGGCCAAGAAGTCCAAGACGAAGAAGAGACCTACAATTACACGGATCGACGACTGGTACACTCCCGACCTCCACACTTACGAGACAATTAAACAAGTTCATGAGAAACAAAAGGATATCAACAGGTCGCGTTCAATGAGGTCCACTGTTACTCAAAACGCAGCCCCACAACAGCAAACTCCCAAGCCTGAAAAATCACAGCAGCCCATGGCTCCAATTGTGGAGGAGCCAAACCTATCATACGGATCTCGAATGGACGATTATCTTTCAGCGGAAGAAGCCAAGGTTGTTAACAGATATGACTCGGATATTGATAATTTCTCGAAAACTTTCTACAGAAGCTCTTTTGAGCTTGAGCCCACGGCGGTGCTTCCAATAGAAAGTTCCAACCCAAACTCTCCACAAATGCATGTCAAACCCAAGTTCAGTAAGAACGAAGAACTCAACCGCGTTTTCGAGCTCTGGAAGCACTATCTTGGTTTGGTTGTTTCCAACCGTATCGAGATGAAACTGGAAATTGCTAAGATTGCTCAGGGAGACTCCGAAAAGCAGCAGAACCAAAACGCGAGACGGCAAAGCGTTCTGGAGTCAATCTTGTCGGATTATGATGAAGAATCGTCGGTTTTTTCCGGAGCAGATTCCGAGAATATTGGAGCCCAATCTATTGCTATGTCGGACGGAACTTCTGCAGCCTCGCAAGAGAGTTTTGACAGGTATAAAAAAGCACCTGAGTCTCTTGCAGGTGCTTCTCGTCATCCTGGGGTTGCGGCTTACGTTTCGGTCTGATTTTGCCTGCGCAATTTGATATTTCCAGTTAAAACATCCTTCGATACATGGGAAAGACGCTTTTTTTGTATACTACATTTTATTGATTTTTTTGTCCTTTCACAAACTTGCTTTTCGGAATGAAACCGGGCCTTTGTCGTATAGCTAGAAGGACGTTAGCCCATTGTGCGATGAATAACATGTATAATTATTTAATTTTGATCGACAGTAATATCGTGTTCATTTGAACATAGTCTTCTCTATCATAATCAAATACTCAGACAGAAATTTGACTTCATTTACTATCTGTTGCCTACTCATATTGCAATAACATAAAGTGTCCATATTTGAAAAATAGCAGAAATTGAACCTCACCATCGCTAATAAGTATTCCATGAGTTATCAATCAAAGGTAAATCGCCAGGACCATCATAGATCTTATTTAGAATTGCCTGCTCAGGTAGCAAATATCTAGAGGTCTGCGTCCCAATCTTTGACAATTCTCTCCATCTTTCTAAATCTTGAACTTTGTAACCATGGGCAAGATTAGAGTTCTCCCAATGACCTTCACTGAAAGCAATCAAGGTTGAAATCCTCTTTTCGTCAATGTCTATAACCAATGAGACAATGGTTCCGGTCTCTTCTAACCAATTGACTTGCCAGATGTTTTTGCGAATTCTTTGATAGAAGGTCTCTTGGAAATTGTTTCTACCATTCATTGGACCACCAGAGATCTTATAGATAATCCGGGTCTCATCTGGCACATAAAATTCATAATCCCAACCGTTCAAATATGTATATTGAAAGTGTTTGTTTTTCATTTCATTATCAAATTCTGGCTGAGGGACAGGTTTTCTAACTTTGCCAACTGTGGGGTCATAAGGTGTAGTCAGAATCTTCTTCTGATGCTCAGTCATATTTTGGTTAACAGACATCTTGGATTGAGTTTTGTTATTTATCAATTGATCGAAGTAAACTTTATCTCAGAGAACAAATAGTAATTAAAGCTGCTGTCTTTTAAGAATTCCCCCTTGAGGGCTTAGTTGCTTGATTTACCCGGACAACTGACGCAACATTCTTCCGGAAATTGCGGATGCGAAAGAAGCACGTGCCTGAATTGTGTTTTTATTATCTATTGTCAGGCAATAAAGTTATTGGATTCTCAGTCAAATAACATTCTATTTAACTGATTTATAGTCTTCTCTTTCTTTTGATGGTCTCAAGCAAAGGTCTTAAACATAACATATACGTCTTACCCGTCTGGGAAAATATGGAATGACTTTTTGATGGGCTGTTTGGGATAGATAATATCTGCGGCATATTATGGTAGGCGCACTCTTGTTGGTACACATGGGTCGTGCTCTACTCGCGATGTGAAAAAAAAATTTGTCTATCTCTAAAGCACTTAACTAACTATTAAAATACTACACCCATACAATCGGTGAAATTGCACACAAAACATGAGAATCTACGCCTGTCACTTCTGCTCATCGCCCGTGTACCCGGGTCACGGGATAATGTTCGTGCGTAACGATGCCAAGGAGTTTCGTTTCTGCCGTTCCAAGTGCCACAAGGCCTTCAAGCAACGTCGTAACCCAAGAAAGCTGAGATGGACAAAGGCCTTCAGAAAGGCTGCTGGTAAGGAGCTGGCAGTAGACTCAACCTTGACTTTTGCTGCCAGAAGAAACGTTCCAGTGAGATACAACAGAGAGCTCGTTGCAACGACGTTGAAGGCGATGGCCAGAGTCGAGGAGATCAGACAGAGGAGAGAGCGTGCCTTCTACAAGAACAGAATGAAGGGCAACAAGGAGAAGGATCTGGCTGCAGACAAGAAGTTGGTGGAAGACCACCCCGAATTGTTGAGAATGAGAGACGTGGAGTTACGCATAAGGGAAGAGAAGGCTGCCAGAAGAGCGGCTGCCGAGTTGGAAGCCGAGGACGAGGACGAGGAGATGGATGTCGACGACGAAATGGACGTTTCCGAAGAAGAAGAAGAGTCCGAGGACGAGGAGGCCCAGAGAGTCAAGCAGAAGATCATACTGAAAAACAAGACCAGGAGCAAGAAGCATGCGACCCAGGTGAGGTTCTGAGGAAAGAGTTTGCAAGTTATTTGCGAAAAGTCCATTTTTTTAGTGTTTATTTACATGTATCGAAAGTCAGTTTTGCGCATCGTTGAGATTTTGTGAGTGAGTAGAAGTTGATGCAGTTGCAGCTGCAGATAGAGGAGGCAGGTAATAAATGGAAGAGCCTCTTCCCTCTTCACTGCCCTCGTTGTATGGACTTTGCCAAAAAAGTATTTTCATTTTTCAGCTCGCTATCTTAAATACGACAAAGTATCCTGATTTAGTCTGGCTGAGGTTCTCAAAAGCCTGGACGAGCCAATTTCACTCTCAGCTACAACGACTCTTGCGAAAGAGAGGCTTATTGAAACTTTCCACAATGCTTCCTAAAACGTCCACTATTTTTCCACATTATCCAGGCTTTCGTCTTCCGCAATCCCTTCTTGTTTTAATGTGATTTTCGCGTTAATTTCAGCTTCACTTTCTGTGGCAGCCTCATCCTTCTTTGGTCTCGAATCATTGGGAATTTTCTTGAACATCCCAATAAATCCACCTCCCTGAACTCTAATCCCAACCTTGGGCCTACAAACGGCAACTTGCTCGCCCGTTTTTCGCACATATGTGAGTCTGGTGTCCCATTCACGCATTCCTCCGCCAGCCCCACTGGTGATCTCAGCACATCTCACAAACGTGAGTTTTATATCTCTGTCTTCCTGAACCAGCTTAATTGCTTCCATAATCTGCGTAATCGACGGTGTGAATATAACCAAGGGAGCGTCATGTTTCAGCGATTTGGCCACCTCTTTGATCTCTAGATGTGAGTCTGCCATGTCCAGAAACGCCCCACTCAAGAATGCAAATTCGGACTCTAGTCTGTCATCGAGTTGCAAATCATTAGACAGTTTTCTATACTTTGCGGAGTCTTCTCCAGTCAACCACGAAGACGGAGATTCCGCAACATGGAACTCAACATTCTTGGAGTACATACCTCTCTTGAAGTTCTTGACCGTTTTCGCTGCTCTTTTAGAGTGAAGCTCTCGATTATCTATGCTGTGCAATATAGCTCCCCTCAACTCGGGTTTACTCTCGGTGGCATGACAATTAGCAGCATGAATAGCACGTGCCATGGCTATGGAGAAGGATCCATGGCCACTTCCAGCTTCCAGGTACTGAAGTGGTTTCTCCAAAAGTTCACCAGAATGACTCAAAGCAGGATAATCAACATGTATATCCATCATAGACACAATGGCAGCGGCATCTGGCGCGTATATTGGCTGGGCATCACGGTCACTCAGACTGATGTACTCCTCCAATGTAGGATGAACCGCCATGTATCTGTCTTTGCGTCTGTGCGACTGTAAAATGGTAGATCTAGGAAATGATCCAATCAGATCATTATGCTCGATTTTGCCGTCCGGAACGGACAATTGACCATCTTTTTCGAGAGGCTTGGAAAGAGATACCTTGTCTGGCCGGGCAAGCGACCGCAGAAGTACTAGGTCACCTTCCTGGAACTTGGTAGATGCGCATCTTGCAGACCTAACTACAGAAATAGATACCAGCCTAAATCCAGGCCTGTTGACAAACATTTCAATCTGTGTGGGCTGGTTAAATGAGTTCTTTTTGCCTCAAATTTTTTAGTTCAACAGACCGACGTTGAAAAATTGATGCGGCGTTAATCGGTTGGTGCACTAGAAATGTCTACTCTCAGACTAAAACAAAAGCGGTCGAATAAATAAAAATTACAAAGATCACTCTTCGAAAGCCTCATTGTTGTATGGTGTGGCAAAAAATTGGTCCCAAATGCTCTCTGTAGGTACCTGGTAGATCATTTTGAACACCTTGTGGCCCTCGCGATTGGCTGCGCCGCGTGGCACAGGCGACGTTATTTGCTGCTGGTATGGGCTGTACTGGCCCTGGGAAGAGGAAGCAGCAGAAACTATCGGAGCCGGACCCAAACCTGTACCTGGAGGCGTTTCGTATGGACTTCCATACTGGTGCTGGATGTATAAGCCGTTTTGGGAGTTGTTGGTGGTGGCCCCGGAAAAATGTGATTGCATATTGACATTGGGGTCTTGCGGTGGGGGGCCACTTTGTCCGTAAAATGGAAGAGGATCTGAGTGTCCGGGTTGAACATTTAATTGACGAACCGCTCCATGACGCTGCTCTGAGGCCGAAGACGACAATCTTTGGTCATAGTTGCTTCCACGAGGGGAGCAGTAAGATCTGCTAGATTCGGGAGATTCGAGGTGATCCAATTCCTCAAAGAATCGGTCCAGGTCTTGCTCATCCGTTGGCCATTCGAGCTCGCTGTTTCGCGAGTGTTGATTGGCTCCGTTTTGGTAGCTTTTAGGAGGCACTGGGGTACTTTCTTCTGCCTTCACGTCTTCGAAACTTTCCTCTTCAATAGTTGAAACAGCACGAGGCGTTTCGTCTTGTGGCAAGTTGTTGAGCAAGTCCTTCAAATGCTCAGGAACGTGTTGACCCGGCTGAGAGTTGGCGATGGCAGACGCAGCCGGGATTTTGCGGATTTTGCGGGGGGTCGAGTTTTGGGTATAGCGGAGTCGGATCACTGCAGCCGTCAGAATGTCGAAAGTGTCCTTGCAATGAGCTGCAGCGTCGCACGTGGCGATCAGGCTGTCTAAAACGAGACTGCACTCGAAAGTGACTCGTTGAATTTCCTGGAGATTCGAGCGTTCACGAACCTCGGGCGAATGGTATATGGCGTAGAGATAGGACGTTCCTGCCATGAACAAGTTGTGGACACAAGCCCAGGTGTAGTTGATGGCTTTCATGGAATATAGCTGGAAGTAGGACGATATCACCTCCTTACTTGCATTTTCAACCACAAAGAAGTTCTGTGTGGTCAGAGTCAGAGTTCCCGGGCTCAATCCGTTGAGAATGAGCTTGGTGTGGTGGTAATTGAGTTCAAAGAAGAAAAAGTTGAAGTTACAATTGAACTTTTTTGACTTCAGTTTCAAGTTCTCTCGCCACGCATCTAGCCTGAGGTTGATATCCATCTTCCAGTCGTCCAGATTTGTGAACCTACGCGGAAGCTCTGCGCGGTCATATAATATGCTTTGGACCTGCGCCTGGATCTGGCGGATCTGGAAAATCGCCAACGAGATGATTTTGTAGGTTGGCGTTGAGTTCATTTGAACAGAGTAATCATGAGTGTTAATGTCTCTGACAATCACGGCATCGTCCAGTGTAGAAGGGAACGGAACGTGTACACTCTCTTCAGGAATTCCGAATGGTCTTCCTAAGTATACACAAACCTGTCTGTCGAGCGAATAACAGCACCAGAAAAGTCTCCTTCTCATATCCATTGTATATGCATCGTATTGAGTCTTATTCACAATGCTCGTCTCAGTGTGGAGGCCCAGATCCACGCAAATACGCAATGCAGAGCCGAGAACATACCACACTCCTGGGACAGCCGGTCTCATGAGCGAATACAGCGTAAGCAGTAGAATCGCCTGTAGCGACTCCAGACGATCAGACGACGTATAAACAGGGTCCATGAACCTCAGTGCAGCAGCCTTGTAGCCCTCAGCCACCATGAAAGGGAACTGCATGTTGTACACTGCCGAGGAGATGGCAAAGACCAAGTTCATGAAGTACAGTGGGATATGAAATTTGCGTGGCACCTTTATTTGAGATGCAAGTATTTCCAAAGATGTCTGCGGTGAGGCAAGACGCTTTGCCTCCAGCTTTTGGGAGAATTGGAAGTACCAAGTTTCGGACTCAGGGATATTCTGCTTCAGGGAAGACCAGTTTATCTGAGTGGAATCAGACGCCAGGCTCACGCCTTCGGGGAAAGACCCATAGATAGGTTGGAAATAACGCGCAATGAACTCCTCGCGGTGCAAAACTGGCAACTGAGGGTTGGATTGCGAAAAATGTATGGTCATGAGTTCCACAGCTTGATCCTTGGAGGCCAGAACGGCTGGTTCGGCAGATGTAGAGTGTCTCAACATGGATGGGTCCACCAGGGGTACAACTTTAGGGCCAGCAGAGGCCGAGGACGTTGGTTGGGGCGTTTTTTCGTCCGGTAGTTTGAAGTTCACGGCAGCTAACATCAGCTTAGCGAATGAGATGCCTGACGACGCACCCAAAAAGGACTGTGGCGCCTTGCTGCCGGACCTCGCAGTCGAGCTTTCAACCCGTTCCATCATGCTAGCACCCTTATAGAGCGGGTCCATGGCACTCATGGGCGCGGAAGGAGTAGAACTCGGGGCAGAGGCTGCAGGCGAATTGCTCGCCGGAGTCGGGGCTAATTGGTTGCCGTTTGGGTCAATCCCTGCATTTCTGAGCTTTTCTTGCAAAATTGCGACTGTCTGCTCCAGATGGGTCAGGTATGATCTTGGTACCTCTCTTCCGGTTGCGGCGTCCAAACCAATACACTCCTCGCCCTTGCGAAGACACCGACCACATTTGGGGAAAGCCTTGTCACATTTTGCTTTCCGTTTTCGACAAAGTTTGCAGGCTGAGATTGAGCGTGACACTCCAACAACGGGAGTTTCGTCTTCGAAACTGACTGAGTCATCAGCACTTCTTTTTATACCGGCCATTGGTGGTTGTGCAGGCGTCCTGGCCCTTGGTGATTGGGGGGTTTGTTTTTGCACCTCGTGAGGGTCCTAGGGCAAGAAAGTCAAGATCTCAGCAGAATCACCAGAAGGTGGTTGTGAGGATGATTTGACACAGCTTTGCGACGTGGTGGTGGTGGGAAAGCCTTGTTCAAAGGCGGTTAGGGTGGACAAAAGAGTTCTCCTGTGTAGATACTATATGGTCGTGTATTTAATAAAGTTTTAAGAGATCTCGGGTAGACTTTCCCAAGTTCCGAAAAGGTCAATCATGTGACAACGAGGTTTATTGGCTTAAATCTTCCATTCTGGTGGTTTTCTGGTTGCAGTTTAATCATATGCTCAGAATTGAGCAGTTCGGCCTGTTATCTCAACCGATGGCATGGCCCGTTATAGAGTGGTCATGGAGGACATCGGTTAACGTGTTATGGGTTGGGTTGAAACGCCGCACGAGACCGGTGGGGAGTGCATGATTGGACCAATTGTTGCTGTAGGGCTTTCAAACTCATTTTGAGCAAATTCGGATAATTCTAGGTGACACTAGGCGATTCTGGGAGATGCTGGGAGATGCTGAGTGATTCCAAGTGATCTCAAGCTATCTTTTCAAATTTCCGATGGTGTTGTTAGGTGTGAAAAGGCCATGCTTAAAGCTTTAGCCAGTAGCTTAAGGCTACAATGATTTAACTAAGTAGATATGACATTCAGAGTGGTTCCTGAGATCAACCCTCATTTGATCAAAGTTGTTGCGATTTGTATTTTGAAACTCGGTTTCTATATCCAGCTTTACAGTCTTAAGAGATATCCAATTATTTTGGTGACTTTTTTGTAAAACATGAGATTTCCAGAATACTAGAATTGTTAGTAGTGTGCCTTCTAGTCAAATGATCAAGGCTAGGAGACGCTTCCTGTCCCTACACCGGTTTTTAACTTTTCTCTAAACACCAACAAAACACAGCATTCAAAGTCTTAAAGCCCAAGGAGCCTTAGAAAAATTTCCTATTTCTCATTTAATTGAATCCGTACTCGAAATCTTCTCTCCATGACTCCGTCCGAGCCGATTGAGTAACACACTACTACGTCACACACGACCATGCACTTTGTCTCTTACTAGTGCAGGGTCTGAAAGACAAGACCGCACTCAAACTTCACAACCAGAGAAGCAACAGAGTCCAAAAATGGACAGCTTAGGAAACTATACTGAGCGATCTGTTGAGCCTGAATTGGGCTCTTTTGGAGAATTTCCTCCAGAGATCCTGGCGGTGATCTTTTCTCACCTGGATCCACATACCCTTAACTCTCTCCGGGCTGTGAGCAGGTTATGGGATTCGATAGCAGGAGATGACCAGGTGTGGCGTTTGCTTTATAGGCGAGAATTTGGTTATGCAGGATCACTTACACGCGGGAACAGCTGGCGACAGGAATATCTGACGAGATCTCAGGCTCAAGATAGATGGCTTCGTGGAAAGGCCGTTCACCATTCAAGTACTCTGTCTCAAATCCATGTTTCGCGAATTGCAGTGGATTTTGCCAATGAGAGGCTGTTTTGTTCATCGATGGCTCATGGAGGATTTACTGTAAGTGATTTAAAGTCCAATAAAGAGCCTCTGTTCATACGGTGTGCACAGTCTGGCTTCACAAGCTTTGACTTTGGCAAGAACGGAATGGCAATGGGAAAATGGGACGGAAGCGTGACAATCAGGCTGTTTCAGTCGGACAAAAATGATCTGTTATCAGATGGGTCTGCCGATATGATCACGGCCACGTGTGTAGCCAAAGGTCATTTGCCTGGGCACCAAGGAACCGTGGGATGCCTGACAGGAGACTCACAGGGCTGGCTGAAAGCTTGGGATATGAGATTTTGCCAAAGGCTAAACGTTCTGCGAGTAGGAACTGAGCCGATAGTGGCGATTGTGTCTGATTTTGATGGAAATGTTCTGGTCAAAGATGCTACCAGTCGAGTTTTCGCAATCCACAATTTTGGCACTCCGCGCCAGCTGTTCTACGGTGAACCCTCAGCATTTGTGGAGTTTGCGGCAGTGGATTACGGTGGACGGCGTGTTGTCATCAATGCAGGTGCTTACGTCGCGATATGCTCTTTTGATCAATCAACTTTCGGCCAGACAACAACTTATATTCCTTCTTCAACTGTGTTTAAGGTTGCAATTGATGAGAATAGTGCTTCCAGAAGACCAACTTCTCATCCCATAGCGGGAGCAGACAGTTGCATGTGTGCGATTCTAGAAAAGTCCGGAATGGTTGTGATCATTGATCTTAGAGATCTGTCCACAGTAGTCCGCACACAGTTTGGGCCACGTGCGTCTGATGTGGCCAAAGTTGAGGCTGGTGAAAGCCCGCCTGTATGTTCTATTTGTGTCAACTCTGTGGTGTGTTTGCTGGGATTCTACAATGGCTATGTGGCAGTGCACTCGTCAGTAACAGGAGAGTTCATGCGCAGCGCGTCTGTGCGGATACCGAAGCGACTTGTGAACTACAGGAATACCAATATTGCAGTCGCGAACGTGGCAATCGATCCAGATGCCTCTTCAGCTCGCGGAGTATTCTCGTGCGGCTCCTGTATACAATACTTTGAGTTTGGGCATGCGCCCAGGAAACAGCGTGAAAAACGAGGATTTGTTCGCGGTGGAACCACCGACAAGCGGGACGGACTTTTGTCAAAGATGCGGCAAGAGTACGACGATTATCAGCATTTGAATCACGAGCAGGAGCTCCAAGACGCTCGGTTTGAGACGTTCAATGGCGATGTAGGGTCCGATATCGAATTGGAGATGGCAATTGCGTTGAGTCAATCAATACAACAACCATCTCGCACGTCTGATGAGGATGACCATTTGCGGCTTGCACTTGCAATGTCGGCACGATCCCAAGAGCCGCACGGATACAGCGAGAACGAAGATGAGGACGAGCAGTTGAGGCTCGCGATGGAGATTTCACGGCTTGAGACTGGGGCCGATGCCGGTGTGTACACAGATTAGGGGATTAATTAGGTATGTAGACGCTCAGTGGGATCCCAGCAAGACGGATTCGGCGCGGTATGCGCTGTAGACGAAAAAGGCAGAAGAGCCGCCCAAAAGGGGCCGAATAAAGACCAAAAAATCATCAGTACATGCATACCTACATATTATGTCTACTCGGAATAGATGTGAAATGAATACAAAAAAGAAATCCAAACAAACCTTAAAATGAGACCAATAAAAATAAAGAAGAACAAAAATTTAGGCTTACATACGCGGAGAAGGCCAGAAGCAGACGCGGAACAAACGCGAAACAGAGACGCCCAAATAAGCGCTAAAAGCAAAAACAGGCCCAGCCAAAAAAAATTCAAGGGCTAAAAATAACCGGCCCCTACACATGGAACGAACACAAAATTAGAAAGGTTTAACAGTTCCGGCATGTCCCGCCAAGGCTTCGCTGTGTTACCAAAAAACGTCAACATCCAATTACACGCCTAAACGGTAGAGGCTGCACGCGACTGCCATTTCCGTCAGGGCACCAAACTATAACCGATAAACCGCGTCTCGCCTGAGGACAAAAACAGACGCCGAGCTGTGGTTTACCACAAAACGCGTATAATAAACTATTGAGACGAAAGCTTACCGACAAGCAACCCACAACAACGTGGCATTTTCGGTATTTGTTTGTATTGGCAACCGCCCAAAACGGCTTCTTTAAATCTTCTGGCCTAGACCTCATCGTGGACTTGCTAAAAGTTGGGGCAGCAGAGTAGAAAAAGGGATCTGCCGCCGAATTTTAGACCAAGTTTGAACAATCCCTCCTTAGTTCTTCTTTGTTCTCCCCCGTTTTTTTTTTACAATTCAAACACCCAATGTCGCACAGGGTCAAGGATATTAATTATGTTGAGTCTCAACTGGATGAAAAGCGCCACCGCAAACACCGGTCCAGACTCACACCCGACAACGTGCTGATGACGATCTTTATGGTGTTGCTACTGACTTTGGTGGTGGTGGTGGTTCGCCAGAAAAACTATTTCCAGAATTTGGACTCGGTGGCGGTTACGTCTGAGAATTTGGTGCAGCCGGACGATACTTTGTTCACCAAACCTAACCCAAACCCACTCTCATCAGACCCCGATGAGAGACTAGCCGCCGATGTTCAGCGGGTGCACGAAGTTCAGGCCGAGGACGAGACTTCTCTGACCTCTAAGAACTCCGAATTTGATGCCGCGAAAGAATTTAAAGCGATTGTTGCCCTCAGCCCCGTGATAATGTTCACGTGGGACGATCCAGCAACCATGGCACCCACTTCTCTCGAGCAAACCGAGTCTACTGAGCCGGATTCGGCTCTGTCGTTGCGCTTCAAGTCGATAGTATCGTCATACTCGATTGTTCCACCTCCAACGCAGGTCTCGCTCTCAAGACACCCTCACGCGCGCGAGCTGGGTGAATACATCAACTCGGTCGGCAACGGACTGGGTCTGAAACATGTTCTACCGGGTCTCGTGATTGCAGGAAGGCCGTGCGCTGGTGCTGTTGCTGTTGAGAGACTTCACACGAGCGGAAAGCTCTTTGACTACATCAAATCGTGGGGATCAGGAGTGGTGACGATCGAGAGGTGATTTCAGCAACTCTGGCTATCGAAAACAAATTGGGGACCCTCAATGGCCCTCTTGAAAATAAACCTTCACTTTTACGGACACATATACGCCCCATACCCGCTGGTTTTGCTGAATAGCAGTATGATTAAATGACTTTTTCTATGAATGTTAGTTGAAGAACACGGGACGCACGCCCCAAGTAGAGGCCGAATTTAGACTGAATTTTGGGAGACAAAAGCTTGAAAGATTGCACTTTGAATCCTCTGATGATTTGCAAATCAGAAACACCCCGCGTTACTCGATAATCGTGAACGGTGGAAAGCGCGAAATTTCAAAAAGGCCATGTCTCTCTATGTCTCAAGGTTTTGTATCACGTGATATCAACTATGAGTTTGGAACTACCTTTCTGGGTCCACTTTTTCCTTACCATGAAAATTTGTAGATAACAGCACCACCATACGAATACTAATAGAACAAAAATGGCGGCTTATCCTTGGTATACAAGGCTTACAGATGTTGCGCACAGACTCACGGTTGTTGGACTTGTCGGTTTCACTGGTAAGTAGGACGTGGCATAATCGAGGAAGCATCGTACTAACAGGTCTAGGATACATGACGCTCAACGTGGGCTGGATGATCTATCAGAACGGTAAGGAGAACGAGAGGAGGTTGCTTAGACAGAAGGAGCTCGAGCAGGAGCAGGCGCAAGCGCAAGTGCAATAAACGGGGAGAGTATGAGATGGGAGAGGCTCAAAAAGGAGAGGCCCTATTGGGAGAGAGCTCCATAGGCTATCACTACGAGGCAAGCAGATCTAATCTCCAGTTATCTCACAAAACCAACTAAGAAAATTGGCTTCGGGCTAAGGAGAAGCCGAATGTTTATTTTTCATCAAAGAAAGTCATAATTCTGTTCATAAAAATGACAAGGTATCCGTCCTCTTTCCATTACATACCTCCAGCTCCACAAACCTATACCAGTACATACTTACTTACTCTCCGTCGTTTTTCTCTTTTTCACCTTCAATTTTCCCGTATCTGAGTTAATCTGTATCACACCGGTATCACGCGTCGGTTTATCGCAAACCGGGCACTTCAGTTCGGTGTCGCCCTTGCCCTTGCTGAGCAACAGCTCGTCCACGATCTTCTTGCTCATGACATCACCGCAGGGCAGAAACACAAAGGGGTCAGGGTTTTCAACATTCTGATCTTTGAGGGTGATTGGACACTGGAGATTGCCTGTTTTAGGGTTGATTTGAAAGTTTAATTGGGTGACATCCTTGATCCCGCGAAGATGTGTCATACGCTCGCCATTAAGCAGCATTTCCAGCACAGTTTCTTTATTGAACATATTTCCTCGCGAATCTGCCACAATTGGAGGCATCAGTCGTTTCTTGGTTAATCTGTCGAATCTCCAGTAGTTTGTTGGTTTTTTTTCGCGTTTCCGGGGCTTCCCCAGGATCTCAGATCGAGATGGCAGCGTTCCTCCGTCATTCTGCTATTGTTAGTATTGCGAACATACTCGTATAGCACACTCGTATAACACGTTTCCGCGATACGAGCACCCCCAAAATTATACTCACGCCCATCAAAGAAAACTATAACTTTATCAACAGTGTCATGTACACACGCGAGGCCGCAGGTTGGTGAACACTGAGCCTGGTTGAATGGTGTACCTCGGTCCTCGGCGAAAGCCACAGGTTCCTCGGATGCTCGTAATGCTCGTAATGCCTTAAAGTATAAAAACAATACGTCCGCCCCTTAATCCAATACAAGAGCAACTATTTGCTATTTTGAAATTTTGGAACTACCAGTGTCGTTGTGATTTTATTCAATTGCCGATTTTTCCCATCTTATATATATACCAGGCCAATTGTCCGCACTCCACATTAGTTAGGCCAACTTTGCACTATGTCCGTGCACGGATCAATTTATGAGTCGGTGGACGAGTCGGTCCGGTCCTACGACAAGCCGTCTGACGAAAAGCCGCAGCTCGAGCAGGAATCCTCTTCACCCGAATCACAACCCGAATTACAACTACAGAAAACACAGACCGAGCTTTTTGAAGAGGATTTGAGTCGCGAACTTTCGCGGCACTCTGTTGCGGCATCGCATCATGATGACGACGGCATTCCCATTCAGGCAATGGAATGGGATTCTGCCACGGACCCAGAAAACCCATTGAACTGGCCCAAGTGGAAAAAATGGGGCACTACAATGACAGTTGCTGGAATCTGTTTGGTGGTGACTCTTGGGTCATCTCTGTTTGTTTGTGGTGTTCCTGAACTCATGGTTGAGATGCATATATCAGAAACCCTGGGCCTTGCAGGACTGACATTTTACTTACTGGGTCTGGCTTTTGGCCCAGCAATTGCGGCACCGTTATCGGAGGTTTTCGGTAGAAAAATTGTCTACGTGATCTCGTTGCCTCTATCTATGCTCTTTACCATGGGGGTGGGGCTTTCGTCGCATATTCGTGAGATTTTGGTGCTGAGGTTTTTCGCTGGTCTTATTGCTTCTCCAGCAATGGCCATCGCTGGTGGAACCATCACCGATATCTGGTTGCCACAAGACCAAGGTCTTGCCATGGTTTCGTTCTGTCTAGCTCCTTTGGCCGGACCGGTTGTCGGGCCGGTCATTGGTGGTTACGTCGCCGAGAGAAAGGGTTGGAAATGGACTCTGTGGGTGAACCTTATGTTTGCCGGAGTGCTTCTTCCGTTCGTTCTGGTGGTGCCTGAGACCTACAAGCAGATTATCATGAGGAAAAGAGCGAAGAAGCGCTCGATCAAAATTCAGAAGCCTCCATACACATTTGGGCAGTTTATGATGATCCTTCTCTTCATCACTCTGCTGAAGCCAATGCAGATGCTGGTGGTGGAACCTATCGTGATGGTGTTCTCCGTATACATTGCATTCGTCTTTGCAGTTCTGTTCGGATTTTTCGAGGCCTATCCTGTGATCTTCAGAGGAACTTACCGCATGGAACTTGGAAATTCTGGACTGAGTTTTCTCGGAATTGGTCTGGGACTCGTTCTCGGTTCAATAACGTTTGTCGCTCTCGACCGTTACGTTTTCTTCAAAAGATGGCCTGACGGATATGTTGGAATGAGAGATAAAGATGGTAAAAACCTTCCTCCAACACCTGAGTCTCGTCTTTTGGCTTGCAAGATCGGAGCAGTCGCCATGCCTATTTCGTTGTTCTGGCTTGGATGGACAGCTAGACGTTCAGTTCATTGGATGGCTCCAATTGCCGCGGGAGTACCATTCGGATTTGGTCTTGTACTCATCTTCTTCACAGTGATCACATACTTTGCAATGAGTTATCCTCCTCTGAATGTCGCATCTGCTCTTGCAGCTAATAACCTGGCTCGTTACGTCCTGGCCTGTGTCTTTCCACTGTTCACGGTCCAAATGTACGAAAATATAGGCAATGGTTGGGCCTCCAGTATTTTTGGATTCGTCGCTCTTGCTATGGTTCCCGTCCCGTGGATTTTCGAGAAATACGGAAAACAGCTGAGATCCAGGTCCCGGTTTGGTTTCGATGCCCAGACTCCTAAGACTGACGAGGAAAAGAAGTGAAATTGCGATACCTAATTATATATTTTGACACTATCAACTAATAGCGAGTTTGCAAAGCCAATTGAGTGGTTTTCTGTGTTATAGACCGCATTTGAACAGTTCTTTGAGCGTAGTATTGAATTTGATAAAGCTAGAGTGAAAAGTTCTGTGTGCAAGGCTACTCAGACGGATTTTCTGATTTTTGGTCAGGTTGAAAATCCACAAAGCATTGAATGATTGGTATAAACGATATAAGAGTGAGGTTTTGAATTATAATGATCGTGCACAAAAAAAGATCTCAAAATGAATTGGAACCTAGCCTGGTATTGGCTTCATATCAACTACAATCGTCTTTCAAATCGTTTTAAATCGTTTTAAATCGCGTGTCTCATAAATAGAATGTATATAAAACCTTTAAGACTCGATGATCTTAACGTAATCCTTTTTATCAGCTTGGTGCCACCTCTCGTGAAGTCTACCGTACAGTTTAACAGCAACAGGCTCATCACCAGTCACGTTGTTGACCTTGCTCTTTCCAAATAGCGAGGCCTTTTCCTGGTCCCACTCTCTGAAAGTGATCTTATCCCATTCAGGAGGCTTTGTGAATCCAAGTCTTTTGAGTTTAGGAGAGTCGTCTTCTTCGGGATCCAAAATAGTCACCTTGGATGGAGTGCTGAAGTAGATTATCACCTGGCGGGTGTATTGTTCCTGTTCCTTGGGCGAGGCCACCACACGGTGGATTGACGACTTGAAGTAGCCACCAGTCATGAACTCCTCGGCATCACCAATATTCACAATGAACGAGTTCTCGCGGTGGGTCACGTACTTCCATTCTCCCGTGTAGTAATCGCGCACCTGCAACGAGAGAAGTGGCTGCGAAGCAATGAATGTGAACCCAGTTCCATCCGAATGGCCTCTAAGTAACGTGTTGTCAACCTTGCGCTGGTCATCAGAATTCATCTTGAGATATTTCATTAATCTGAGCCAGCCGCTTCCACTGTTATCGTAGTCGCCTTGGTGGGTATCGTAATGCTTCCATGTGGTGCCGTCTTCCAGCTCCAGAATGATGTCACACAGAGAGCACGTCTTTTTCAGCAAATCATTGTGAACAAAGCGATAGTACTCAGCAAGTTCATAGATGTACTCGCGGAGTATTTCAGGGTGTTTCGCGATCGCCTCTGGGGTCAACCGGTCGTCCTGCGTCAGATCACGCATGTTATAATGTTCGATAGCATCACGAACTCCATTGGCCATGGACCAGTATCCACGGGGCTTGAATCCCTGACCTCTTTCACCACCTAGCGATTTGCTCTTATCCTCCTGATCGGAATATCTTGTACCGGCCAAATACTCCAGTTTTTCAGCCTCTGGAATGTCTAGCAAAGCCTGTGCTATGTTACGTAAGCGCCGCATCTTGTTTGGGTCATGACCGGTGTTGATCAGGTTGAAAAAACCAATGGTAGTGACCGATTTCTCGAGCTGCGCGGCAAGCTCTTTCCTCGCCTCGGGGGATTCGTCGAAACGAGACAAATCAATGGCGTCAAGCTCGATCGTAGGGTATCTTGCAAGAATCTCGGGCGCCAGAGGTGGGGCCTCAACGAACTCGGCCAATTGTCTAGCAACCATGATTATTCTAGTTTTGTGGGTCGATTCTACGTCTACGAAGTAGCAGATATTTCGAGGGGGATTTATCGGCCATTTATACGCTCCAACATCATGCTGTCAAAAGCTGGGCAGACCACAGCCAAAATGGCAAATTTGCACATATATGTCGCCATACGCCACAGTTAGTGCGCATCCAAAGTTACCCCATCCGGAAATCATCTTCGATGGTTGTTCGGCCGGCATTCAGCTACTTATGGCTGAGATCTATGCGGTTGATATGGGTTGATACGGAATATCTTACTGATATTGGAAGATCTGGGGTATATGGGAGACTGTGGAGAGGCCAGTCGTTTAGTGGTGTGATTTGGGGTAGCTGGGGCACCTCTTAACTGTGATTGCAGCTGTAGATGTGGCTGTGGATCTGGGTTCAAAAATCAGACCAGAATGTTTATAGTTTTGAAGAAAGCACGCCGTAGAGTTGAGATTTGCCATAGTCTTTGGTTTTCACCGCAGACCTGTGTGAATTTGACCCAATATGATCACTTCTGCTTATTTTGAGCCGCTTTTCTGATCTGAGATCTGAGATCGATTATCTTCTTGACTCTGATCAAAGCCAATTTTTACGTTTAGTGGAGATTCGAGTTTTTCAGCTTATTTTCCTCGGCTAGATAAGAATTAATTGGTTCAGACCCTTCCAGAATTCAGCCTGCTAAACTTGGTCTACTCTCTTGAATCGAATTTGCTCTTGTTGAACATTCTACCTCCTACACCCTCTAGATACGATGACTCTTTCGATCAATTAAATCTGTACACACATTCCAGACCAAGCAAAATTACTCCTTCACGGCGTAGAATCTCCTGTACCTGTCATCCACTTCGGTGAGGTAGTAGGTTCCCTTTGGCAGATACTCAGTCTCTCCAGTAGGCTTGAATGACTTGGCCAAGTGGGCCTTCTCTCTCAATGCGATAGCAGCTTCGTACTCCTGTGGGGACTTTTGGAGACGGGAAGAAAGCTTATTTTGAACATTCAGGACCTTGATGATACTGGAGACATCGTCGTTGACCTTCAGAGAAAACAAAGACGCGGCAAGACCTGAACCGTACGAAAACAGACCAACACGCTTGCCCTGAAGAGCATCAGAACCGACGTAGCACAACAACGACGCAAGCGATGCATAAACAGACGCAGTGTACATGTTACCGGTGTTGGTGGCCACCTCGAGCGAAGGAGAAACACGCTCGGCGGTTAGCTTCTTGGCCAAAGTGACGAAAGTCTTCTCGATGGTCTTGTCGACCAACGAGGCCTCGTAGTCCAATGAAGCAAGCTTGGCATCCACTTCTGGGTACTTGGAGGGGTCAGCCCTGAAGTCATTGTACAACAACCTGGCGTACGACTTCACAACGAGCTTGCAAGTTGGGACGTGGAACACGTTGTAGTCGAAATGGGTGATTCCAACGGCATCTGCAGACAAAGACCTGTCAGAAGTGCCACGCTTGGCAACCTTGTTGGAGTAAGCCTTGTAGCAGAAGTCTAATGCCTTAACATAGCAACTCAATGAGAAATGACCATCAACGTATGGGTATTCAGAGGTGAAGTCAGGCTTGTAGAAATCGTAAGCATGCTCCATGAAAGAGCCCCTCACTGGCTCGAAAACGAGAGGGGCATCAGGGCCAATCAGCATTGCCACAGTACCAGCACCTCCAGTTGGTCTGGCAGCGCCCTTCTCGTAGATGGCGATGTCACCAGCCACCACAATGGCATCACGACCATCCCATGCAGAGGATTCAATCCAGTTGATCGCGTTGAAAACGGCATTGGTACCACCATAACACGCGTTAACAGTGTCAATTCCTTCAACATCTGTGTTAGAACCAAACAGTTGCATCAACACACTCTTGACAGACTTTGACTTGTCCAGCAGAGTCTCAGTTCCCACCTCCAGTCTGCCCACCTGTGCGACATCGATGTTGTAGTTCTTGATCAACTGACTCAGAACAGTAAGGGTCATAGAGTAAATATCCTCACGGTCATTCACAAAGGCCATGTTCGTCTGGCCAAGGCCAATGGTGTATTTTCCAGCTGGAATTCCATCAAAGGTCTCGAGTTCGGCCTGGTTGACGTACTGAAGAGCAAATGTTAGCGCGCTGAAAAGATGCTTTTATACCCATTGAACAAAACTTACCTGTCCTGGGATGTAGATCTCAAATGCCTTGATACCAATGTTAGAAGGACGCGTCATTTTTATTTTGTTGGTGTTGTAGTTGCCTTGTTGGAGAAAAACAAGAAGGGAACAAGACAAGTTTTAAGAGCGTTGCCCAGCGTCGTTCACGTCGCATATGCGTAGTGCCAAACCCAACTCTACATCATAATTGAAATATTGCACGTGACACAGAATCGTGTCTCACACGAATACCTTTAACATCGAAAAAACAATCGCGGCCTCTTGACCACTACCACTTCACAGGTGTAGCAGTCGCATTATTTCTCCTTCTTTCTTCCAATTTGACTCTAAACTTTGCACACATGGAGTTCTACACGCAAGAATTGTCTGTGCTCAATCCTCAGCCGATAGACCCGCCCACGGTCCAAGAGCAAGAGGCACAGTTCATCGCCAACAACAGGTATCTCAAGAACGAGCCTATGATCAGCTATGTTGGAATCCCAGGTCTCAACCACCGCGGACCCGATATCCAGGAAAGACTTCGACTAGCATTTGCATCAGGACTTCCTACAGAAGTGAAGTGGGCACTCAGTACGTGTTTGCAGTTGAGTAACTCAACCCCTTACGCTGTGATGCTACGTTCGAACCCTTGGTTGCTGGAAGAGTTGCTAAAACATCTTAACTGCTCCGTCTTTTCAGAGTCAAAGGGAGAGCCTTTGAATGATGACATCGGGCTGTCGCTGGACGCAGCCATTGTGCTGAGAAATATGTCTCAAGACACCGAGAACGCGTCGATATTGTCTATGAGCTTTACTCTGCGCGAAATTCTGGTCAACATTCTCAACAACAAGTGTCTGATCAATGAACCGGTTATAACTGATTTGTTCGAGGTGTCTAAGGAGATTTTGAGGTACGCCGTTGACATAGTGGAATCGATTTCGTCATATCTGGCTCCTGCCCAGAAGGACGACTACATGTTCCTATCGTTGATGAAGATCTTGATCACCACCAAAGACCGCTCTTTGATCGTGTCAATCCTCAGATCTTTATCGCGACTGATGGTGCGGTCCAATCTGTCACAGCCATATGCTGCTGACAATATTTCACAGCTGCTCCTGGACCAGGTGTCTTCATACATGCTTCTTCCAGCATCCGCGGGAAACGACGAACTGATTCTTGCCTCGGTCGATTTCTTATACCAGTACTGTTTACCAGGTGATATACGTGTTCCTAACCTTTTGAAATCGTTCAAACGGTCAATGGTTTTGAAAGCTGTGTTGCCTAGACTACTGACCCACGGTCTTGAGTTCTCCACCGAGTTCTCTAACGGTGTCCAAGCATTGAAACTGGTCAAACGTCTCAAACCTCCCGTGCCAACCTCACCACCACCTCTCACAGACTCGTTGCTGGCGGAAATTGATGCTCTCAAGGAGCCAGATAGGGCTACTGCTTGGATGAGGTGCTGCTACCAGGCCGCCTCTGAGAGCGAGGTCACTCAGATTTCGTTATGGAGATCCTATGAGGCTCAGTTCCACGAAGACGCAAAACGCAGACTACCAGCTGTTGATTTCATCAAGAACGTGTCGAACGCGTTCCCCAATTCGTCGGCGATGGTCATAAATCTTGATGATGGTGGCCGCAAGTTTATTATCAAGGGCATCCAGCCTCGCCATTGGTCTGTGAATGTGTCAATGGGTAGATTCGAGGCCCTTTCGCGTCAACCGTTGATCACTTCTGTGTCCGAAGACGGAAAGGTGACGGGCAGTGCGATGCAAGAAGCCATCAATGTGTATAATTACGCTCAGAACTCCACTGTCGCTCTTAGGGAGATCAACACGAGTTCATGCCTGTTGCTCAATTGTCTAGTGGGGACTAAACTTGGCCACGAGTTGTTTCGTGGAACGCTTGATGACCTCCTAGGAAAGGTGATGCAGGTGCCAGCCCTTGTTCCTCACATTTATGACACTTTGAACGCATTAGATTATTGAGACTGTTTCAAATAGAATGGAGAATGTCATCAGTATTTATAGCTGTTAT
This sequence comes from Kuraishia capsulata CBS 1993, assembly GCF_000576695.1. Taxonomy (NCBI): domain Eukaryota; kingdom Fungi; phylum Ascomycota; class Pichiomycetes; order Pichiales; family Pichiaceae; genus Kuraishia; species Kuraishia capsulata. Next base: position 1,002,242 of record NW_019172956.1, read on the forward strand.
AGCTAAAACGCGTGCAAGTTCTCACCCAACTGCATTGTAGAGCTCATTCTAGATGCCAATACTAAAAATCCGAAATATCAGTGGTTATTGAAACGTTATTTTAAACTCATCACGAGGCAACATTAGCATTCTCTTGGTCCATGATCTTCTGCCTTAGAATGTCGTTGATCCTCCTACTCAGCTGGTCCTTCTCAACTAGCAGTTTGTTCAATTCCTGGGCGTCGCTCTCCAACTTTTGGATTCTGGCTGAGAAAAATGACTTAGCATCCTTGGCATCTTTTTCAACAAAATATCCGGTTCCCACATCCACAAGGAACTTTTTGTCCTCCTTGACCTTTCCTGGAACGTATAGCGAAGAGGTCAACGGCACTAACATCTGCTGGCCTTTGGAATCGACCACTTTGTCAACACTCGAGATACACTCACCAAACTTGGCTTTGGCCGTGTATAAAGCTCTCATAGAGTTCTCCAGATGGGATATCTCCGACCGCACCTGTCTGTTAAACTCGACGATTTGTTCTGGCGGCAAAGTCGTCAAGTCGACTGATTAGCAGTTGTTAGTAACTCAAAAGTCAGTTGCACACCCGAGGATACCTCAAGTCAGCTCCAAATACAAAATCACTCACCTCTTTTCCCTTGCGACATATTTGGGTAGTTTTTGTGTTTATTTTTCACCAACCAAGCGTTCAATCTCCTTCTTCATTAGCCGCCAGAACTTCGGGCGCTTAACGCGATGGGCACCGCCCTGAAAAGTCTGGGTGGCACACGGCCCTGCTTCTCCAGATTGACCACCAAAGAAGTTCGTCTTTGGCCCTTCAACGTTTCTGGGTCATATATTCTCGAGTAAACCATGGGGGACAACGTCAATTCGACATCGTTCGCGTCCATCCTGGCGGGTGTCAGGAAGCTGAGACAAGATGCTGAAGGTGGAGAGCCGCCCGCTCCCGAGACTTCGAGTGTCTCAAGTTCAAGTGTCTCAAGAGATTCTACTAAAGAAGCCCCACAACCGATCAGTTCGGACCCTGCAAACGTCAGGTTACAGCCACAGAGGATAATATCGAACCGGATGGGACCTGCCTCGAATATGGCGGTGCGACACGGTGAAAATGCCCGTACTCGTGAGTTCAGCACAATCCAGGTGAGCAAGCACCAGCGAGGAAACCCGATGTTGGACCATCTGCGCGACGTCGGCTGGACATACAACGAGTCAGTCAAGAAAGTTGATTATCTCGTGAATTCAAAGCTAGTGGTAATCTATCTGAGTTTGAAGTACCACAAACTGCACCCGGAATACATCTATAACAAGATCAAGGGTCTCGGGTCTACTGGAAACACCCAAGCTCTCAAAGTGTTACTAGTTGTTGTGGATATCGAAAATACGAACGACATAGTTCGTGAGCTAAACAAAGTGTGTTTGTTCAATGATTTGTCGCTTTTACTGGCTTGGTCGAACGAGGAGGCCAGTCGGTTTTTAACGTTTCTCAAAATGCACGAGTTTAACATACACACCTCGACGATCAGGGGAAACACGTCGAAGGATCAGTTCGAATCGCTTTCAAGTATACGAACAATCAACAAGACTAACTCGAAGGACTTGCTGAGGAAATATGGAAGTTTGCAGAATTTAATGGTACATGCTACGGATGAAGAGGAACTGGGAGCTATCTCTGGTATGGGACAGGTGAAGGTAAAGAAGCTTTTGCGAGTTCTGGATGAGCCCTTTATATACAATTTGGATTATGACAAGTTGAGCCATGGATGAGTGGAAATGGAATTTGTTTGGGTGTATGGTCCTGATTGGTTGGCTCAACACCTCGCTACGGATTTGTAAAGCATGGAAAAGCCCAACCAAGAATGGTAATAAGTGACAATTGAGTTCATTAACTATATCATTAACTATGTCATTGGCAAACAGTCAAGCTTTTGTTGCAAATATTGGTATTTTGGTGTATTATCTGTGTTCGATTTGCAATTGCAGTTTGCATACTGTTCTCAAGCCAATGACATCTCTATAGCTCAAAGAACGTTGAGGCGTTTCCAACGATCCTCCTTTTTTGAGAAGTGAGCGTAGATGCAAGCGGTTTTGGCTTCTGTTTAGGCCTCAAAATCTCAACCTTCTGTGGTTCATAGCTCCAACATCTAGCGCGCGGTTTAGCAGAGTCTTTCCACAGGTTTCGAAGTTCTGAACGATTGAGGGCAGATTTCAGCTCCAAGTCCACGAATTTGAAGTCAAGAATGATCCCGGGATCGGAACAAGGCAAAAACTGAAGAAAACTTGAAAGGTTAGATTCACGACGAATTCGTTCCTTGGTTCCTTCCTCGTCAACAGAGCTGAATACTCGCACCATTCCACGAGTACGTAGAAGCGCCAAAAGACCTTCCTGACCCACTCGGGTAAAAGAGACATCAACCATGGAGAGATGGGACCATTTTCCGGACCCAATGGCTGTTATCCATGACTTGACAACTCCATCGTCCACCGATAAGACTCCAGACACATCCAACACAGTTAGATCAATTTGCGTCAGAGATATAAGCGCGTGTCTGTCAATCGTCATATTGCTAAGATCCAGAAGACACAAAGATTGAAAAATATTTGGTGGATCTACCAGAAAACTGGCTAGACTGTTTGAAAAAAGCGTTTCAAGTCGCACCTTCCAACTGAGCCCATCTATGGCTCGTCGTAATTCAATGCACCTTTCGAAACGTTCATAGTTGAGATCCCAATCCCAATGAGGGCGAAAATCACTCTTTGATCCGAATTGGTTGGCAAAAGTTTGGAAAAGGATAAAAGAGTCCAGATCATTATAGCAAATGGTATCCCAGACAGGTTTCCATAGGTGCCAACTGGGAGCCGCACTCAAATGGCTTGGTCGTATGGAAGATGCCATTGAAGCTAGCTTCCGACTTGCCAAAAGTCTCAATGATAACACAGTATGAAGATCAGAACGATATGACCGGGGAATCTCGATTCGTCCCCGAGGCGGCGTAGCGACCATCTGGCGCTGATACGCTATCTGCTGAACATCACCATAAGTAGTGTCAATGTGGCCCAAATCGCGCGTACCTTGTATAACAGACAATCGCGACTCGTATTCAGGATCACCAGTTCCTCTGATTGTTCCAGAAGACGAGAAACCCAATCCCACGCGCTTTAGGCGGCTATGTCGTCCTGGTCTCTTCTGGCGCTTCCTACCAGATTGTCTTCTTGCGGAACCCCCTCGAAATGGAGCCATGTCGGACTTGAAACAACGACCCAAGAAACAGACCGTCTAGCAGTACTAAACAACCCAAAAGTCTTAGTTTTTGCACAATTAAATCCTACGATAACCGCGCTTACCTGTTACTTTGGGCGCGTAAATTCAAGCGCGTATTAAATTGAATCAGTCACGTGATGCGTAAGTTCCGGGAGATGATCTTCCTAAAATCACGTGATTACAGAGAAGCTGAAAAACTCTTCGAAGTTCTTAGGGCCGAGAACCGAGTCCGCTCCCGATTCGCAAGCCGAAAAACGTACAGGATTCGCTAAAGAAGCCATATTGCGGATGTCAGTCTCCAACATCCCTGCCAGTGTGGCCGCATTCGCCGTCCCGCGGCTGTTTCACAACACCTGGGCCAAGACATTCATTTGCTATCCACAAGCCTACTTCCAGCCCCGCGACGAGGCGGAAATCGTTGAATTGGTCAAGACCGCGCGCCAGGTCAACAAAACCATCATGGTGGTTGGTTCTGGTCACTCGCCCTCGGATATCACCATGACCAAAGATTGGGTCGTGAACTTGGACCGCTACAGCCGTGTTCTCAAAGTGGCCCCACATGAGTCCGGCAAGTACACGGACGTTACCGTCGAGGCCGGAATGCGGATCTATCAATTGAACGAGTTTCTGGCCAAGAAAGGACTGGCGATTCAAAACCTCGGCTCAATTTCCGAACAGTCTGTTGCCGGTATCATTTCCACCGGTACCCATGGAGCTTCACCATTCCATGGATTGGTGAGTCAACAGGTTGTGGATCTCACGGTTGTTAATGGCAAAGGCGAGGTGGTGAAGTGCTCACCAACTTTGAATCAGTCTCTTTTCCGTGCGGCTTTGCTTTCGCTCGGGAAAATTGGGCTTATTTCGCAGGTTACTCTGAGAACGGTTCCTCGGTACCAAATCAAGTCGCGCCAGGAGATCATCAGTTTCCAAACCTTGCTGGAGAACTGGGATTCTATCTGGACCTCGGACGAGTTCATCAGAGTTTGGTGGTTTGCCTATGCTGACAAATGTGTGGTTTGGAGGGCTTCCAAGAGCTCCGATCCTTTGAGTGAGCCAAGAAAGAGTTGGTACGGAACCAGATGGGGCAGACTGTTCTATGAGTCCCTATTGTGGGTCTCGGTCCATGTGGCTCCACGCTTGACTCCGTATGTCGAACGCTTTATTTTTTCGAGACAATACGGTACCAAAGAGACTCTTGGCCAGGGCGAATTTGCAGTCCAAGAGTCCGTTGCCGGCCTCAACATGGACTGTCTGTTCTCGCAATTCGTGAACGAATGGGCTGCTCCATTGACCAATGGACCAGAGATCTTGCGCAGTCTTGACAATTCTATCAAGGAAGCAGCCAGACGCAACCAATTCTACGTTCATGCTCCGATCGAGGTGCGGTGTTCGAACACCACCAGCAGCGGTTCAATTGAGGACCCAGACGTTTCCCAGCGTGGCCTCATTCATCCTGGTCCAGTTGTTGGCAATAACCTGAGACCATTGCTGGACAACACTCCGCAATTGGCGTATGTTCCTCAAGACTCGGTCACCAACTCGCAATTGACTCTCTACATCAATGCCACCATGTACAGACCATTCTACACGAGTGTGCCTATTGGAAAGTGGTACAGTATTTTTGAAGAGACCCTTGAGGCTGCAGGTGGAAAGCCGCACTGGGCCAAAAATTTCATCGGCTCCGAGTCGCTTGCCTCGCAGCAGGACAAACGTTATAAGGACGGTGAGATGAAGGGATTTGCCTACAAGATGGAGGAATGGTTTGGCGAGGATCTGCACACTTTTAAGAAGGTGCGGGCCGAAAATGATCCAGACGGGGTCTTCCTGTCTGGACTGGAATGGGCCGTTCGCAACGGGATCGTCGATGAACCTGTAGAGTGAAAAATGGACTTAGAACACGCAGCTTTTGATCGTACTTATATATAGAAAGAAACGGAATGGCCCGTGGGATATAACAGTCTTGCTTTGAGAGTGTAGTTGGGACGATTGTGGGAGAATTTTGAGTCAATGAACCGGTCAGAGTTCCTCGGAAATTCGAGTAAAAATTCGAGTAAAACGTCGCATATCCGATAATTCTGACAACACTTGACTATATTGGACAATTTTCAAAACTCATACAGCGCCTCTGCTGCTTTGACCCCTTCAACAGTCGTGATTCGACTGGCCAGACTAACAGAAAGAGCCTCCGGGAACACGAATCCGTAGTCTGGAGTAACCGAAATTATATCCGGTTTGGTCTTATGCTCAACAGCAGGCTTAAACAAAAATTCTTCCTTCTCATTTGTCGCTGTTTTTACGACATCCTCAATCTTCTTCACCTTCTCCGGCTCTGGAGTAGAGAAAGCAACTGGAGCACCAGTCTTGGGCCTGGGCGGCAAAGTCGGAACCGGCTTCTTCGTGGATATAGTGCGCGGCTTATTCGCCACTAATTTGTCTTGTTTGTCCAATATACTCTGAAGTGCGGTAGCAGTCTTCGAGAGACTCTTCTTTGGAGTATCCTCAACTTTGGAAAGCTCTGCAACCTCCACATTTTTTGAAATATCATTGCGAGATTCCTGATCATCCATCATATATAGGGGACTCCGTATCCTCGTCCTGAATGGCGAGGGTAAGTCCGAGTAGTTGACCACCCTTCTGGTGGTGATGGATCTCAAACCAGCATCCTTGTGCTTTCTATATGGCTCATACCGAGGCGAAAACGTCGGCAAAGTCTTGAGGCTCTTTAACTTCGTGGAGTCATCAATCAAAACTGGAGGCTTAGATTCAACAAAAAGACTGGACTCGTCAACCGTGTTGTTCAACACCAACGAACTGTTCACCGACGAGTTATTGCTGTTGCCTTTGCTCAGCAGGCTCAAAACACCCTCCCTTTCAATGGGCGAAAGCGGAGCATCACCCTTGGCAAGGAAGAACTCTCCAAGCAAATGATTGGCTGACTTGCTCTGGAAAAGCCGCGACGAAATGGAACTGGTATCAGGACTCAGTGGATTCGTTATGTCTGCGACAAACGCCGTGTGATCCACTGGTGGCTCCGGCTGCGTCCGCTCCCTCCGTAAAAACGGCGAGTTAAGCATATCGTAAAAACGTGACACAAACCCTGGTCTATCGCTTTTCCCCATTTTAAGCTAATTTCAACTGGGATCTAACAAGGAATATCGGCCTCAAACCGGTTGAACCACCTCTGTCAAATTTCCAATGGCTAACCCGTTTGAAAAACCGTTTCTGTGCCGACACACGACCCTCGATAAGATTGCCTCTCAACTTTTCAGTCGGGGGCACGACGCGGTGATCGCGATAGCTCTGTGAACGGTTTTGAAGCAGTGAAAAATTGGTCTTAAGACGAGATAAAAGCCAGCAAAGACACGAAGAAGAACTACTATCGGGGTTCTGGTTGCAAATCTCCGAAGACGACGAAATTGGGTTAGTTCAACAGCGACAAATCTACGCCACCTACGCGAGCAATCATGCGGTCAAGAAGGAATGAGACCAACGAGGAATCGAGCGTTCGAGGCCCAAATAGTGCGCTGACGGCTTTTTTGAGAGAGCAAGGAATTACTGCAGAGGTCATAGAAAGAAGAAACCGTCAACGTGAAGAACAGGAGGAACTCGAACGTGCGGCTGTTACACAGCGAGTTGCCACAGACGCGAATTCGGATATCGAGGAGCTGGTTGACGCTGCTACCTCAAAAAGAAGAGCCGCGGATGTGAGCGACGACGATGGAGATGATGGAAACCACGACCGTGATCCAGATGGCAAAAGTTACTGTCTTGACTGTGACGTTGAGTTCAAGATTACCGTTCTATCCAAACGGGCTGAACGCAACGGTAGGGCGGGTTATCTTTGCGCTGATTGCACTTTAATTCAACAGAGAAAGGCACGGAATGCTCGGAGGAATGAGGTAGAGGCTCGCAAAAGGCGTAAGAAGGTAGCTGCTGCATTACTGGACAAACAAGAATACAAACTGCCTTCGTTGCAGGACATCTGCGTGAAGTTGATCTCTCAAAACATCGAAGAAGTGGATGCTTTTGGCGATATTGGGACTGTAAATATGAGAAAGATCTCCAAGATTTTGTCTAAAAATCGGTCGTTGAATGGCCATACAATGACACTGTTCTTAGATGCAGGACTGAAGGAACTCGAGTTTTGGGATTGCTCCAATATGGATAGTGATTCGTACACCAAAATTGCAGCCTTTTGTCCGCGCATAGAGAGACTGACTTTGTGGATGTGTGGCCAGCTTCATAACGACAATTTGCGTTATATTGCGACGAATCTGCCCAATCTCACGCACCTCACTTTGAACGGACCTTTCCTAATCAGCGATTCATGCTGGCAGGATTTTTTTGAGATTGTGGGTTCACGGCTCAAAGGGTTTCATATTTTGAATACCCATCGTTTTTCGAACGACTCGATGGTATCATTATTGGAAAACTGTGGATCAGGGCTGGAGGAATTGACCATCTCAAGGATGGACGGCCTTGACTCCAAACCGGTCTATGACATTCTGCCCCATTATCTCACAAAACTGAAACATCTGGAAATTTCTTATCCAACAAAGGAAGAACTTGTCGATGATGCGCTCATTGTGAATCTTCTTTCTGTCAATGGTGAAACTTTGGAGACTTTGATTCTGGACGGGTGTTCGGGGCTTACTGATGCCACATTAGTATCAGGAATTCGGCCGTTTTGCCCAAGCCTCCGAAAATTATCGCTTGGACTGTTGGACCAGATTACCGATGATGGGGCCTCGCAACTGTTCACAGACTGGGATATCAACGATGGACTCATGGAGGTGAGTTTGCGACGTTGTACAGCTCTGACTGATGCGGGGGTCTACCCTATGTTAGAACATTCTCGGTCGACACTAATCGAGCTGAATTTGAACTCGGTTTACGGAATTACCACCCAAATGTTCCAGGATTGGTCTCGAAACCTGAAACTTGGTCTCTTGACTTCTCTCGATATCGGCTTCGTTCAAAGCGTCAATGACAAAGCTGTGAGCATTTTGGGCCGCGTATGCCCAAAGCTTACGATTCTGGAGGTTTATGGTTGCAATAATTGTACTCAAGAGGCAACTGTGAGGTCGGGTCTAAGGCTTATTGGGAGACAAACAGATAATTTTTGAGTTTGGGGAGTTTTTCAGGCAAATGACGGTTAAAATTCAGAGCTAGTAAAGGTATCCGAAGGCTATTACATCTGACCTAAAGCTCACCAAATCAACAAATTAACTACATTGATTAACTTTGTAGGGAACCGAGTATTTTTAGTTTATTTTTTCAATATTGTTAGATTTTCTTTAAACCAACGCTTGCAGTTTCCAGGTTATTTTTTGAACAATGATTGGCATATATGTACCCCACCACCATGCACTGGCGTCCCACATTGTCTAGTACCCATTTAAAATCCTGTTTTATCAATAAACTCTTTTTTTGCCCAAATATGTAAGTCAATCTCAAATTTTTTGCGTTAAAATTGAACAAACATATTTGTTAAGAGAACGAAGAAATCAGACAGAACAATCGACGGTATCCAAGTGCTTATCGCTATCGGCATCTGACTGCAGACAAAAAAAGACAGAATCTACACCCCCCCACAAACTATGTCTGAATTAATTTTTATAGCTTTGAGAACTCTTTTCGAGACCAATTTTTCAAGTAAAAAACACTCTCATATCCTAGCCAGTCTCAGGTCCAGATCTTCTTTTAGCAATACCGCTTATCATCTTCCATCAAAGCCTATCGCTTTGCATTTGACAGGCCTATCTGCATTTACAAGCCCCGATACTACTTGTTCGAGAAAATAAAAATTGAAACACCATTTATAAAAATATATCATCAAAGACGTCGTTTAAAATATCCAACTTCGCATCCTATGTGCTTCAAAACCAATCACCCCGGCCTGCCGTGTCAGTCATCCTGTCATCTCGAAGTCTATCAGCATCTTACGTCTACATCATCTCCTCAACTGATAGAGGACCAGCTACCATATCCACTAAGCAGATTAAAAATAAGAATTTGTGGTTTTTTTCATGAATAAATACTTCCGGCCCACAACATTTCCACAACAACGTATTAAAATTTGGAATTCCCAAATAAACTTCCCTTGGAACCCTCCGAACCCTATCCCCACTCTGCAGCGCCAAAGGATTCCCCTATTGTTCGGCCTGCACCATTGACAGTAGGCCATGTCACATAGACGAGCACGGACAAAGCCGGTCACACCACCAGTTCTAACACACTCCTACTCCACGACCCACAACAACATCTGTTAAAGCCTAAAAACATATCTAGAACCACCTTTTTCCTACAAATCAATTGCATTCCAGTCTTTCACGTTTGTGTGTTTTCCTCGACGGCATGTTGACACAGGACGTGTGGCAGAGGAGAGAGGAGACAAGACAAGGCCGGGCAGCGTGGTTGGGCGACTGAAGATTTTTTCTTGTTCCTTCATTGAAGACAATTTGTGTTTGAGCATTTGAATTGTGGCTGTTTAAAGTTAGATTATCATCTTCTGAATCGTTGGTTCGTGAGATTCTAAAATCACGGGATATTAGCCATCAAAGGGTGTTATCTGAACGTCCACAAAGAACAAGAAAAGCATAACGTGTTGCCGGGTTACAACGTTGGTTGTTGCCTTTTGGTTATTGATTGACTCCAAGTGCCATTGCATTAGACTTGAATTGAGCGCGAAACAGGTCGGCTAAATCCGCATCTGATATCAAAGAGCTCTATTCAACGTCTATCAAAACCTAGTCTACGCCGTTGACACCTGCGTAGTTTGCACGTTCCATTTGCAATGTCACAATTATTTGAGCCAGAATCTGCTGCTCAAGATCCCGTACTGACTACGTCTGCAGATGTTTTTCCCGCAGAAGTGGATGTTTCGTCGGTGCCGGTGACGTACCGAATCCTGGTCTCGCGCCGCGAGGCCGGAGTGATTATAGGAAAGAATGGCGATTGCATTACGCAGATCCGAGACGGGTCCGGCGTGAAAGCTGGAGTGTCCCGTCTTGTTGAAGGGTGTGCAGATCGTATTCTCACTGTCACCGGTGCCATCGAAAACGTGTCTCAAGCCCTTGGTCTGTTCGCGCGTGCTCTCGCAGAGTCGCAACCGCAGCCGCAATCGCAGTCACAGCCGCAGGGAAGTATTCCTGCTTACACGGCGTTTCCGCTGAAACCGTTGTGTCCTGCTCCCGTGCCTCCAAACGCTGAAATCGCCAGTTTGCGACTGATGATCCCTCACGCTCTGATGGGAACACTCATCGGAAAGCAGGGAATACGCATCAAAGCCATCCAGGAGAGCCACCATGTGAAGATGGTTGCCTCCAAAGACTTTCTGGCAGGCTCCACAGAGCGTATTGTGGAGATTCAGGGACCTCCCTCAGACATCAGCGAAGCATTGACGGTGATCTCGAAGTGTCTGCTTGAAGACTGGCATAGCGCGACGGGGACGAATTACTACTTCCCTTCGAAACGCGCCGCTCCAGCGCAGAGACCAAGGTTGCATGCGGACCCGGCGTCGGGTGCAAAAGATGCCAGTGAATTGGTCAAGTTCCCTGGCGAGTTGGTGGGTGCATTGATAGGAAAGAAGGGCGCAAGGATACAGGAGATCAGGCGTGACTCTGGTTGTACGATTTCGATTGAGCCAGAAGATGATCAGAATGGAGAAAGAGCGTTCGCCCTGACTGGATCTCCGGAAAACGTGGAGAGGGCGTTGACTCTATTGTATGGACATCTGGAGAGGGAGAGGCAGAGGAGGGCTCTTGTAACGAGCAATGAGGAGTGAGATGGAACATGGAAGGAACAGGAAAGAAATGAAACAAATGACCAAGAAACTCTCCGAAATGTCTCTCCAAATCCTCATACCCCAAGTCTTCTTATTTTTTTTCAATTTTGGACCCTTCTCACGAACCTGTCCCGTTTTTGTCGTTTTTGCTTGTGAGTTTCCAGTTCCAGTCTGGTGGTTTTTGTTTTGGCCTGAGGCCTTCGATGGGCTGTGGAGGGATCGGCCTCATGGTAGTCTACGTGCTGATAACTGGTTCGAAAAATGAAATGCTTCTGATGGTAACGAGAGGAATATCGAGTTCCAGTCGTTGCTGCTAAAATTCAAACAGCGTGGGAAGTTTCCACTTGAGCGGCGATTCTTCGATATACCGTCTTATTTCTTGGGCATCTTCTGGCGTATATTGAGCCAATCGCTCTTGGGCTCGCTTCCTGGCAAGCGAGACATCTACCTCGTACTCACGAAGGTCCACCACTGTGTCAAATTTAACTGTCTTGGTGATCAATTCACCGGCATCATTGAATCGCGAGTAGAAACTTTTGTTGTAGCCATCCGGGTTCTCGACTTCGTCAAATTCTGCCATTATTTCGGAGTGCATCGAAATGGCATCATCATTTGAGTTATCATTAGAGCCATTTGCATCCCCATTCACATGCTCGTCCTCTTCCTTGGTCGTCTCCAGGTGTGACAGTCTGGCAACACCCTGGTTAAACATGCTCTCTGCATAACTCCCAATCCGCTTAAAGTTGTAGTTGGAAGCTGAGCGCGGCAGCGCACGAGTCAGCCCATTATTGATGGCCTTATAGCAGTTGCGCAGCAGAAGGTTGATCACCTTGTCTGGGGTTGGCTCCTGGTTGTCAATGGTCCAAAACAGCCATTTCTCCTTTTTAACCTTGGAAACACTGAGATCAGACCCAGATTTTCGAGGATATGCATTCACATCTATAAAACACATGCTGAACCCAGACTTGATGTAGAGTCCAGTCTCTTCCATGATGATATCTACCTCCACTAACCGGTCCTGAACCAACGACTCGTCACTAGAAACGTATGTATCTGCATTCACTTCAAAGTTTCCCAGATCCAGAAGCGAAAACTTATTCCGTGGAAGCATCTCGTTGATATTGGTGGGAGGGTAATAGGTTAACAGAGGCTCGCCAGTGCGATGGTCCACCACCTGAAATTTTATCGTTCCCAACCCCAAGGCATTCTGAATAATGATTCCACACGACAAATTGTACACATCAGCCGAAATCTTTATCGTTTTTTTGTAGTGCAACAAATAAGTCTTGTTGATCTGGAGAATGTGCCTGTAGATGTAGTTCATTGGCTCGTCCACCTGGTAGTCCGTGTATTCGACAAACAGCCTCCTGTTTTTGAACAGACTGTACACCAGAGACCAGGAGTCCGCAATGTAAGTGCAATTGATGGAGTCGATGGGTGTTTTGTTCCGTGATTCGGATTCGTCATATTCAGGCAACCGACAGTAGTCTGCAATCATCTTCCTTAGAGTACCACGCCAGTAGTCGAAGGAACGAACATATTTGACTATATGAGGAAGGGCATGCACTCCTATTGTGTAAATGACTCCCGAACCCATTTCTTCTACCATTCTATGGTAATACATCTCGTTGTACATCACGTAGAAAGACTTACATGTGCCTTTGAGCTCTCTCGGACATAGCTTCATGATCCGCCGCGTGATCTCCACCGGGAGGTCAAGCAGCGATGATGCCGAGTCAGCCAATAACTGGGCCATTTCTGGTACAGTGTCTGTGGGCTCAGCTATCAAAGTCGGACCAACTGATGAAGGCGCAATGGACAACGATCGGGGACAGGGTTAAAATCCATGACGTCATGTGTCTGGAGAACGGTTTGGTCTTGGACATGATCCAGACACGACTTTGTTTGGTTGATGCACGACTGGATGTTATCTTTATCTTTCCTCGGAGTTCTCGATACGAGACAAGAGACGCAAAAAAGGTAATTTCTGGAGCGGTTTTTCCGAAAAATTTGGGTGATATAATGACGGGGGAGTAAATATTATTTAAAGGCTGTTTTTCCGGTAGTGGTGATATTTGAAGTAGCATGTGCATTAGTGATGTTCTATTCGTGAACTACTTTATCTAGTGTGTCTGCTCTGTCTGATTGAATCTGATCCATTCAGTCTGCTTTTCTTCCTTTAAGCAAACTTCCAGGAATCGCACTCAAATGAAGCATAACATCCGAACTCGTTGCTGAGTCCATTCTTGTGCTCTGGGGTAAAAGTGGTGAACTTAGTGGTAGGATACACCTTGGCTATGACGTCTTTCATCCTTTCTCCAGTGCAAACTATGACCGAATTCTTGGGCGAATTGGGCCTTAGAAGTGCCCTTGCTGTCAACGATGCTGAAATGTTTGTTAGTAGTTGAGCTGCCGAATTGTTTGGGCAAAAAAGATCTAAAACTCACCTTTAACTTGACAGTCTTTCTCCAAAAATGGAGGGTCCACCAGAATCCTGTCACAAGCACCCTTCAGATCGGTTCTGAATTCAAGAGGCTTATTGTAGTCATAATAATCAAAGTGCTGGCTTCCCGCAAGTACTTTGAACCTCATGTCGTACTCTAACAAATATATGTGTTTGGTAGGTATTTCAGCTGGAGGGAACTTTTTGAGTGCAGCGTATACTGATGGAGCCGACACTATGCAGATTGTGGTGTCCTCTGTAGCTCCTGCTAGTAGTTCTCTGGCTAGAATCTCGGCAGTTTCGTCAGAATACTAGTGGTTGGACTGAGTTAGTGTCTTCCTTTGGAGCTGTTCTAATTAGCAAACATACCCAGAACTGTGACAGTTGCCAGTCTTCTTTGAAATCGTCTATAGTCACTTCAGGGACCGCATTGGCCTCTCTTTGTTGGAGATCAAAACTTTCCTGTGCAATCATAGACATCTTGTTGAATTTTGCAATTCTGTCTTGCTCCTCGTCTTTGAACTCTTGCAGAGCTGCAAGAGCATGTGCAGAAAGCATTCTAGAGTGAGTCTTAGTTAGTATGGCTCGTCCTTTGACTAAAAGCACGTCCTAAAATCCCCACATACATTTCATCCTCTGAGTCACTCGACATCGCAGCAGTTTGGTCTTTTCAAGTGGGTTGTGAGGCGTGGTTACCATCTGTGAGCCCTCTTGAAATTTTTCGGAACATCAGTAGTGCGACTCACATTTGAGACTTGCACGAGTTTCGAGCCTCCCAGTGTATATATATTGTACGGATATGTCCTATGCGAGATATACGCATCGGGGCGACAAAATCGACCATTCAAGGATCTTCTCAGAAGTCTAATGGTGAAATGGTGGAGAAGTTGAAGAAGTTGAGGAAGAACGGTCAATGGCAAAGTTTGTGTGCCGCGGAGTGAAATTCTCCTATGGTAGTATATGCCAATGGCTGGAGGACAAATTCCCGCATTCAACCCGGAACCCCATAGTTTTGAGCCAGTCGACTCCAACGGTATAATCACCGATTTGTTTTCAGCTCGATCAGGCACAAAGAAGGAGGGTTCTTTCGTATTTTTTAGATCCTTGACTGGGCGCTTAGTGCGGCTCTCTCGGCGGTAATTTTGAGTGCTACACGACTGTAACCGATAAGAGCTCTATTCGAACAGTAGCTTTTGAATGCGCAAGAACCCGGACATTCTGCACCCAAGAAGCGCGAATTTTGAGTCCTGACTCATGAATCCGCTGATTAATTTTCAGCCTCGAGGGCTTATGAGCGCTGTGGAGCCGCAACCGCCGAAACTGTTGTATTTGGCGATGTACAGTCCGGGACTGGCAAACACACCCGGACAGCCTTCAGATGAGGAAGGATTTTTACGAAGACAAGTTCTTTTTTACTGCAATTTCGAGACAAGAGAGGTGATGGAGGATGAGATATTGAAGACTGTTGGAATGATCCAAGGAATAAACGATTTTTCAGCAAAGTTCAACGAATCATCATATGTGTCCCACATAGACACGGATAAGACGCGGTGTGTGATTGCCAACATTGAGGCCGATTTTTGGCTGGTTATGGGTATTCGACTTGCGTCTTCGGTATCCCAAGTTGATGGAAAGACAGAATTTGTTCAACGTGGACTGGCTTCCCCCGAGTACTTGCAAAGTACCTTGGTGGAGGGTTATAGACTATGGAGGCTTCATCATGGTTTAATGGCTGAGAACCTCACTTGTGATGGATTAGAAGATGTCAAAAAGAGTCTAGAACAATGGTGGAAATCATGGGCTTTGGCGAGATTTGAATCCGAATCAAATTTCAATTTTAGTCAGTCGGGGTTCTTGAAGTTGCTTGATGGCTATAAGAAATCATCCATGCGCCTCCCCCCGTCTTTCGCCGAGAATATGGACATCAAAGTAAGATCACTTTTGAAGGAAGAAGGTGATGATGTGGATTTGCTGATTATGAACACCAACAGGTATCCTTTGAAGAACTTTGGTCTGGTGTACAAGAACCCAGAGTCTGAGTTAACCACCGAATCGCTGGCCGATCTCGTTAATTACCTCGAAAGCTTAGATCTTTCTGTTGGTCTGAGTCCGTCAGTGCTTGTTTTGGACAACCAGCCATTTCTGAAGGAGTTAAACAGAGCCATCGACGCCGACTCAGAACAGTCGTTTTCAAGGTTTTTCGAAAGATCCCTACTCAATCCGACATTGTTCATACAGGCGCAGCTTACAAACGTGTTCAATCCTTTGTCGCTAACACTGGATGCGGTTTCAAGCCTCACAAGCATGACAACACGGTACATTCCGCTTCCCAAATTAGACTTTTGGAATACAGGGACCGCAGATAGTGACTCCCAACAGCCGGCTCAACAGCCTGGGCCTGCGAAAGCTATCGGAAAATTTATACTTGGAAAACATTCTGGACATGTCGAAACCCCGATTTCCTGCAAAATCCTCCGTGTTTCCAAGAAATCTCGGCCTCAAGAGACAACTGAACAGGCACTGGTGCTGTATGAAGTGTGCGGTATGCTGTTCGTGATGCTTCTCAAGCCAGATGCCGAAAAACTGGCAGATAAGGCCTACTACGATAGACTGGAGACTCAGCTTATGCAACTCTACGAGACATATTTGGGAGATTTGACTATTCAACAGATGAAAGACATGGAAATAGAGGCTGAAACCGGGTCTGGCTCCACCAAATCCCCGTTCTACTACGTGATCCACGATCCCCAGACCAGAACGTATGAAAGTTCATTTCCAACGGTTCCGGACGATGAAAATTCTGCCAGACTGAAACTGGCACTGCAAACGGCATTATTGGCAGAGCCCAGTACTGAGACTCAGCCGCACATGACCTCTCACGAACCTGCAGAATTTCCCGATCCTAGCACAATGTCGAGGTCCCAAACCATCCACTTACACAATTGTATTGCCAGATTTGCACTACAGAATTATGACGGCTATTTGGGACTGTATGAAAATGCAAAACTCTTCAAGACTGGCAAAAACTGGTGGATCCTGCAGCAATCGATCCCAAACTCGGCGAAAACACTGCTTATCGCAAGGAGATTCGAACAAAAAGACGCCAGAAGGCTCCGGGTCCTCGACAGTGACCTTAGCCTTGAAAATAAAGCCGATCCGGGCCTGGCTCTGATCAACTCGCTCGGTCAAGACGTGCTGAACTGGTACTGCTCACGTTATCAGACTAAATAGAGGAAGTGTACCGACCAACTTTCCCCCAGTTCGTGCGCCAACCGGTCAAATGACAAATTTCCCTGTTCTCATTTGCCGAACCGAGTGATCAAAGCTCGGCTGATCCTGTAGGTTGATAGACCAGTTTTTATATAATATTTCAAGCCAGAAATCAAAAATTACGCCTTCATCATGTCCGCGCTACTGGAGCATGAGACTGCGGATAAAAAACGGTTTGCTCAGCTCGATTTGAACGGTATTCCGTCGAAGAAGCCCCGGCCACAAGGTACCCCAGATTGGAGCTCTTGTTATGATCATCGCAACTCCGCTGTGGTGATAAAAACGCCGGAAATTCCGCTGGAATCCGAGCTAGGAAAGAACGATCAACCGAAGCCTCGAAGGCTGAAATCGTGCACGCGTTGCCGGAAACACAAAGTGAAGTGTGACTTCATCCAGACGGAGCCAAACCCCTGTACGTGTTGTGTGAAGAAAGGGGTAGTTTGCGAGCTGGAGGTTATCATTCCGGTCAGACGATCAAATTTGATTAAGGACATGAGGACGTGTGTTTTGGAACTAAAAATGAAGGTTGCCGAGCTAGTTAAGGCAGATAAGTCTCTGAGGGAGATGTGCACTAGAAAAGGACTCGTGATCGAGGGGGTAGTCGATGTGGGAAGTCTGGAACACGCGCCAGAGTATTCAGAATATGAGGAAGAAGAAGAGGAGCTTGAAGAATATGATAATGCGAAGTTGAACGCGCCTCAACCAACGAAGGCACACATAGCTGCCCAAATCCACCAGCATCCAGAACAGGAGGTTTTTGTGGCAGAGACCTCGGGAAAACGATTGCAATTCTCGTGTTCCGAGATCTTATTATTGGTTGATTGGTTCAACGTGAACATTCTGCCTTTGGTGCCTATAATGAACCCAATAACTTCGCCAACACTCGTGCTGAAGAAGTCGCCTCTGCTGTTCTGGTCCATCGTGTGCATATCATCTGTTTCCATGAGAAGACTCACAGTCGACCAGTTGGCTGCACTTTCTGTTCATATCAACACGGCCCTGGTCCAGGCGACCTGGATGTCCACTCCAAAGTCGGTGACGATAGTGCAAGCGATATTACTTCTTTCTGCGTTTCCCGTGTTCTGCATCCCTCTAGACGACGACCTGGAGGACCCATGTTTCAGATGGCTGGAACTGGCCAAGAATATTTGCTTACAGACTGGAGTAAACCGGGGCTCGCAGTTTGTCAACGAATTCTCGAGGAGAAAGGACATCTCCCCGCTGAATGGTGAAGACTTTGATAATCACGGCCACCATCTCACAGACGAGCAGATCCGCGATCGCATATGGGCGTATGTATTCATTCTGGGAAACGAATGTGGAGACAGACTGGGACTTCCCTGGGACCAAAGACCCGATTCGCTCATCGACAAACTGCGAGTGGGTGATACGAGCAAGCAGACAACGTTCTTCCAGACGGCCTTGGAGACCCAGATCGTCCACTCCAAAATCACCGAGCAATTGGGGAAATCGTTCAGAAGTCCCTCTGGACTAATCCAAAATGCCCACGGATTGTCGACGGCACTTTCTATGTGGCATTATTTACTTCATAGCCACAAGGAGAAGGTTATGGGGCGGTTTGTCGGTAGCGACGTGGAAAGGAAGATGGCGGAAATTCGCATCTACGAGTGCAAACTTCATCTTTGTCTATTTGGAGGCACACTAGACGGAGTCAATGAAGACGATGAGCTCAATGATATTTCTGTGCGAAAGGCTCTTGAAGTGGCTCTCAATATTGAGAACGAGATCACCAGTCTCGGCAGAGGCTACTGCTTGATGCCCATTGGAATTCGTCATGCTGCCGAATTGGCTTCCCTGGTACTACTGAGACTGCTTTATTTTCCATTTGTGGTTCAAGATCCACATTTACAGACTTCTGTTTCCGATTCAGTGAGACGGTTTTACCGATTTTTCAGGGCTGCTATGTCGGACCAGCTGACCGCAGCATTGAACCCGAGCCTCAGACGTACCTTGAAACTTATGCGTGAGGTCGATAATGCTGTTTTACGAAATCCACGAGTATTCTGGAAGAATACAAGATTACTCAAAAGTACGCATGGACATTTGTCAATGAATGTGTTTTACGAAATCGAGTCGATTGTCGACCCGTGTGCTGAACAGTTCAGAGACGAGCAAGATGACCAGTCTTTTTTTCAACGTCTGGGAATAAAGGGCAAGGGTCTGATTGAACGGATCAAAAACCCACAGCCGTTGCATTTATCTGAAGAGGAAAGACAAGACGAAGACGAGGACGAGGACGAAGAAGTCACCCCAAAGTTGCATGAAGAAACGAACGAAGGACAGCTAAACGAGACGATTGACGACTTGGTGAATTTAGTTGGAAAATCGCAGGAGGAGGATATTAGTGCTTTGAACAAGTTGCTGAAGCAAATTGACTAGAAAGAGCGGAAAAGCTTTTTATTAACTGGAATATCATGAGATGGCGCGCAATTGCCTTGATTCCCAACATGACCAAAAACCGATATTACCAGAGGTATACTATTTAACATGATTCGACGATTATATAACCATGGAGTAGGAGTGAATTGTAGACTTGAAAAAATCATTCATTATCACAGCCTTTGTCCCTTAAAACGTCCCACTATTCCCCATGATCTTTATCATCAGCTTATCGAAAGACTCCTGAAGAATATCGTCTTCAGCCTTCCATGCCTCGTATTTTGTCAAAACAAATTCCAAAACGTTCTGGTCATAACGCTTGATAAAATACTCTTCTTGTACAGGACTTTCTTCTTTAACCACGCCCGTCATCTCCAGCTCTTCCTCTTCCATTTCGTTCTCGGTCTTGAGCATCCCCATGAACCCCGAGTCAAAAGCCCTTCTGCCGAAGGTATCTTCCTTGATGCTCTTGTCGTCCTCGTCATCGTTATTGCTGCCATTATTGGCTTCGTCTTCCTCGATCAAAACATTTGACTGGTTGTCTTTGACGAGACACTTTTCCAGATCCTCGTAGGACAGTTTGGTCAGCTCGTCCAGTTGGAGCAGGATCTTGGACTCATCGTTCAGAGCACCGCACTTGCACAGCAAGTAGCTTACCAACACCATGGATCCAATCTCCAACATGGTACTTCCAGCAGGCGAATCGAGTCCCAAACCTGCGCATCTGGTTAGAAACTCCTCAATGGTAGCACTGAGACCCACCAGCTCCACCAAAGGGAATAGTGAACGAAGATCCCAAGTCTCTGCCTCGGCGTCGCAGATGTGTCTGATTCGGGAAAAAAACGAGTGCTCCAAATTCGAATTCGACGGCTTGTCGTATTTTTCAACAAGTTGCCTGATAGCTGTGTTTTCAGAGATGTAAGGTCTGAGTGAGGTGCACAGGTCTCGGGAGCTGGTCTCAAGAACCAATATGTGCATATAAAGAGCCTCTCCTTTGAGTTTTGTACCAGGAGCAACGAGAGACTGCACTAGCTTGAGAATAAGTGCAACCTCACCACTCTGAACATCGCAGAGCTCCCATAGTCTATCCCGAACAAAGTCAAATATTCCCACTATGGTACACACCAAGAATGGCTGAAGAAAGTACTCCAACCCGTTCATGAGCGGTTCGTCGCCAAGGAAACTCTTTGTATGAGCAATTATAGCCTCTTGAAACACCACTGGGATCACCTTGAAACAATCACGCATGGATGATGACTTGATCAATTCATCTGAAATTCCACCTCCATTGGCAGAAGCAGCCACATCCGAGTCAAACAGTGAGTTGATCCAATCGTTGACCAATTTGTTCAGATTTGAAGAGGGATCCTGCAGATCTCTCCTAGAAGCCGGCTGGGGTAATCCCATTGATCTCTTGAGAAAATCAAACACAAACGTGGGGTCAGCACTGGCATTCTGTGATGCCGAGTGCGCTAACAGCATCTCCAACCGCAGATCAAACTTCTGAAAAACATAGAATACCACCAGAAGGACACAACTAAAGTCTGTATAATAGTCCTGGAAGTTCACATCGTCGTCTTCTTCCTGACCAAAAAGGAGCATCTGGTCTTGGTCCTGGTCCTGGTTGCGCTGCTTGTCAAGCTCCCAAGTTTCTAGGAACTGCACCAGCGGCAGAACGAACTGGTACGGCCCTGTAGCCAGAACCACCTGACACAAAACACTGAGATTCGTGCTGAGAACCAGCAATAATCGGTGAAGCCTGGCGCTGTCTTTTTCGCGAATGAACCGGTGCACCGAATGGGATACCATCAAGGCAAAGTTTCTGCGCTGGTATACAGATCCAGAGGCCATTTGATCTACCAGGCTCAGGGGATCAGCCTCATCAAAAGCCACAAACTCTGGATTCGCATCGACAAATTGTTCTTTGAAAGCGGACCCCAAGGGCGTGGTGAAGTCTGCATGGACCGACACCAGGTCTTCCACTGCATCCACGGGCTCCTCAGCAATGAGACCAAATCGCTTGGCAGCACTCTGCTTGACCAATTCCAGTCTAATGAGACACTTTATAAGATCGACTTTGAGGCTGTGGGCTGTTGAGAGTGTTTCAAAGCAATTGTGGATCACCTCCTCCAAGGTGTCCTGGTTGGTCTTCAGGGACCGTTTGACTAGCAATGGGAACTTGAATAGAATGAATTCTTCCCACACCGGCGATGGATCCGCCACATAGCATTCAAAGAGTGAAGTCAGCAATTCAGAGGCAATCATGGTGTTAGTTGATCCAGTTAACGCCTGAGAGATTCTTAGTATCTGCTTGAACTCGTTAACAAACTGAGTCTCAGCCTCAACAGCCACCAAAGGTACATAGCGAACATTGACCTGGTGGGAAAGCCAAAGCAGCTTTCTCAGCCGGACAAGCTTCGCATTGAGTCGATTTCCCAACAGAGTTCCCGGCTGCACGTCGTCTTTAACACGCTGGTCCAGAAGCACTGTCAAATGAGGTGCATGGCGAGAAAGGTATTCTGCAAGCCTTGCAGCCAAAGCTTCATCGCCACATTGATTGACCAGCGTTACTAACACGGTGGCTATGTCGGTATCAAAGGGTACTTTTTCCAGGTGGTCCACAAAGCCAGACAATATGTGGTGATCCAACTGCGAGCCGCAGGACTTCTGAGCCAGAGCTGCAAGCGTATAGAATTGGTCTTTTTGCTTCAGGCCGGGCAGAATCCCAAAAAGCACCGAAGGGAACGATTCCTCGGAGATCAGCTCCAAAATGTATTCGAGTCGTAGAAGTCCGTACTCCGACTCAGGCGAAACGTCGGTATACAGACCCGACAAATCTTTGAGGTCGAATTGTGCTGTTCGCGAGAGTTCCTTCAACAGCCGGTGAAACTGATCCGGCGGTACCGCACGTGCCAGGCACTGCTGGATGAAATCGTTGACCTCCAATGGCATCGCGACCGGTGTGGATCTAGACTGATTGGTGACAACTCAGCTATCACGAGTTGTATGCGGGAAGCAGAAAAGTGTGGGTCGTGCGATAAACGTTAACACGTGACATAACCAGGTAGTGCGCCAACACAAGTGTTTGATCAACCAATTTACCTAATCAGGGGTAAAGTCCGTAGCGAAGGAAGGAGGCTACAGAAGATCTCAGAAAAGCCGAAGACTAATCAAAGTTTGACAGGGTGTAATTGCACCTTCAATAACTTCTCATACAAAATTTTGTGTAATTTGAGCACCTCGTCGCGCGGTTAACGGAGTGGTCCGTCGTTTACATGTGCGCCTACATACTTCGAGATAGGCGTCTGCTCAGGTCCTTGGCAAGCAACTATACGATCAAGATCACACACGTTACGCCTCAAACTTCTTTAGTTCCCCCAATGAAGTCGTAATATCTATCTCCGAAACGTTTTACTTGCCCGTAAGCCCGAAATCCTTTTAACTCCGTGCTAACTGTGACTCTCTCGGCACGATCGACGCTGATGAGATAAGCCTTGGTTGCCAAATGCGGCAACCCGAAGCCCCTTTCGATAAAGTTAAATGAAGGGCTCGTTTCTTGTAAGTTCATTGTTACATCGTTCTTTTTCTTTTTTTTTTCAATCGCTCTTTTCAATTGATCTTTTGTCAATCCTTTTTGTCAGTCGTTTAATATTGGCGTCTCAATTCACGTCTAACGTCTAACGTCTCATGTCGTTTGTACTTGTCACTGGGGGAGCAGGATACATAGGATCCCATACGGTGGTCGAGCTAATTCAAAATGGCCACCAAGTGGTGATCGTTGACAACCTCTCGAATTCGTCCTATGACTCGATTTCGCGCATCGAGTATCTCACAAGGTCAAAGGTACCGTTCCACAAGGTCGACCTCACTGATTATAGCGGCCTGGATGCCGTGTTCGACCAATACGAGTTCAAAACAGTGCTGCACTTTGCCGGACTCAAGGCCGTGGGCGAGTCTGCTCGCAATCCTCTGAAATATCACAACAATAACGTGATTGGTTCAATAAACCTTCTGAGAACCATGCAGTCCCATGGATGCAAAAGCATTATTTTCAGTTCCTCGGCAACTGTGTATGGAGACGTTACGCGACTTGAGGGCCAGAGAATCCCAATTGTGGAAACATGTCCTACGCAACCAACCAATCCATACGGCCAAACCAAGCTTGCGGTTGAAAACACTCTGCGTGATGTGTTTGCTGCGGATCAGCAGTGGCGAATCGCGATTCTGCGTTACTTCAACCCCATAGGCGCCCATTCCAGCGGGCTTCTTGGAGAAAACCCCCACGGAGTTCCCGATAACTTACTTCCTTTGATAGCACAGGTGGCTTCTGGACGCGGCAAGTTCAGCGTCTTTGGTACGGACTATGACTCGGTGGACGGAACTCCCATCCGCGACTATGTGCATGTGGTGGACCTGGCACAGGGTCACGTAGCTGCACTGCATCATCTAGACGGACTCAAGGAAGGCACGGGAATCTGCAGGGAGTGGAATCTAGGTACAGGGACTGGAAGTACAGTGTTCGAGGTTCACAGCAGTTTCGAGCGTGCTAGTAATCGCAAAGTCCCATACACAGTTGCTACACGGCGCCCAGGGGACGTGCTCAACCTCACCGCAGATGTCTCGCGTGCCGCGACAGAACTCGGGTGGCGTGCACGGTTGACGGTGGACAAGGCTTGCGATGACCTGTGGCTGTGGACAGAGAGACACCCGAGCTCGGGTTACCAGAACGTGGACGGTAGAGTGCGACTCTCGTCGGCGACAGGCGCCATAAAGGTGCAGATTGGTGCACAGGGTGACATAGAGAGTATCACGATCGGTACCCAGCGCCTCCAGGGCACCAGGATCCAATTCAAAAATCTGTACGGCCCAGCAGTGCGGCGCACTTCTAATGGCTTCGCGGTTGAGTATGCTACTGATACCACGCCAATCGTATATCAGTTCGAGTTCCAGTCCGAATCCCGAGTTTGCTTCACTCTTTACGAAATCGGTGCCGAGTCCCTGCCAAGATTCGAACAGGTGTTCGAGGCAGTGTCTGAGAAGTATGCATGTTCTTCTAGCACGTTTGAGATCGTGGACGAAATGGTTGAGACGTAGTCTATTTGTGAATTTTGTCTCTATGCCTGTGACTGTGGTTGTGATCATTCCTTGATTTTTGTCCTTCTTTCTGTCTTTCTTTATGACCTTCTTTGTGGCCTTCTCTGTGCCCATGCTTAGACCCCGAATGTGAACGCTTGGGCTTATTACTTGAACTGATTTTCTCCTTTAATTCTAAAAGCTCTTTTCTCCGCAATTGCTCCAGCTTGAATTTGTACATTGGATCGTTCTTGTCCAAGATTTCCCTGGGATCTTGAGACGTTTCGGAAGTTTCCGGCTTGTTCACCTTGGTAACGGATGACGGTATCGTCTTCTGTAGCACCTTAGCATCCAACCTTCTTTTGCCAAGTAAATAATCATCATCACCTCCAGTTTCAACTGTGCGAGAGCCAGAGTCATAGATCCATGACGTCTTGCTCTTGGGAGCAAATCCCGAGTCTGCAAACTCCTTTGTCTTGTTGATCTCTTCTTGTCGCTGCTGGATCTTCTTGAACTCATCCAGTGCCTCCTTCTCGCGAGCCCAGACTTTACCCTGATTTCTGAGAGATTTTGGATTCCATGACTTCTTGGAGTTGAGATCTGACGACATGTTTGGTAAACAAAGGGTAACTAAACCACTAGAGGAGCGAGATCCAAGCCACGTCAGATACGTCTTCTGATACCAAAAAAACTTGCGGCTGATCGAGTCGTGCAGGAAAACAAACTGAAACGCGATTTGCACGACCTTTTACAGATAGGAGCCCAACCAAATCTCCCCGAAGAGATCTTGATTTCTACATTGATAAACTTTAAAGTCCAGGATTCGTCACCATTTATAAATGCAACCTGTTTTCTGACGGTTTCTGCGGTGAGGAGTGGCATCTCCTGGTGTTCTGCAACACTGCTTTATAACTATGCGGCGATAAAACGGTGACTTCACTAGTACAATCTCTGGAAGTGATAATTCACATTAGATAGATTGCTCGAATTTGTCTATACTTGGGCAGTGTGGAAAAATAGTTCTCAACTGAATTCAACTGAACGAATTTAAAATAGAACTAGTGTCTAGCTTGTACTTTGATCAACGGGAGTCTTTGCACCTGACACCCTTAGTACCTAAGCTTCTAATAATGGCCACACAAATGTCCCAAAACCTCAATAACCTCAAGAGCTGGCTTTACCGGTTCCTGCCCTTGGAGGATACTCATTAGTGGAGCCCTCGCAGGTGCACCATTCAGACTTTGGGAAGGAACTCATGGCGCTGGGGACGTGGAGGCCACAGCCGATCCAGGCTTGTTTTCCTGCACAAGTTAGAAATAGAACAATATAGAGGATCTGTAATACCACATACCGCAGATATTGCACGAAGAAGGTCTGCACATGTTTAATTAACGGGTCAATGCTAGTCAAAGGAGTCTTAAAGAAAACAGCCAAAGCGAACACAGCCAAAGGGCATGCATCCTTATCTGCCAAACCCCGCGGGCAACGCTGCCCATCCATATTCTGTCATTTACAAACGTGCCAACAGGGCTTCCAAACCACTCGCAAGCCGGCCCCCTTTGTTGTTTTTCCTCTTCCAAAAAAAACGTGATCAGAAAAACGTGATACAACATCAGCGGTTCACGTGCTTCCATCCATCGCGTCCCATCAACCTACAAATCTCAGAATGTCGCACCAGCAGAAACGAGCCAAGAAAGACGAGTCCGGACCGGATTCGAAGCATTTCAAACCGAACGATGTTGCTGTTGCCGCCCTGAAGTACGATAACGGGGCGAAAGACCAGGAAATGGCCATTGATTCTGAGTTGTTGACCGCCGCCGCACAGAACGCAACTGCCGACCGCGGTGCAGACCAACAGATTCCACAGCAGAACCAAGACCCTGGTGTCGACCAGTTGTACAGTCGCTACCAGCAACAGCAAACTCAGCAACACTCCAACGGCGATACCGAGGTCAAACCAGCTGCCGGATCAGACGAGTGGCATCGCCAGCGTAAACACACCCACAAGGAAGTGGAAAGACGTCGCAGAGAGAGCATCAACACCGGGATCCGTCAATTGGCCGAGTTGCTTCCAAGACAGGACACCAACAAGGCGCAAGTATTGGGCCGCGCGGTCGAGTACATCAAGCAACTGAAGGAGACCGAGAACAGCAATATCGAAAAGTGGACTTTAGAGAAGCTGATCACCGACCAGGCTGTTAGCGAACTGGCCACATCGAACGACAAGCTGAAGGTGGAGTTAGAGAAGGCGTATCGCGAGAACGAGTCGTTGAAGCGGGAGATTGAAAGATTGAAGAGGTGAAGAAACGAGAAGGGAGAGAAAAGAGAAGAGAGGAAGAAAGGTGATTTTTATGGGTTTGAATTCCAAAATTGGTCTACTGGCTCCAGAAATCGAGACGTTACAAGCCTCAATTTTTCAAGCCTCAAGCCTCGATCTTCTGCGAATCTGTTTTCTTTCCGAGTTGTATCCAGTATTTTATCCGTATAGGTCTGTAGTTTTATTCATTGAGATATCGTTAAAGCGATGATTCAGTACAATTCTATAGAGACATCATAACGGTGACGCTTTGAGATGGGGGAAGCGCTTGTAATATTCAGAAGACACTAGTGATCATTTTTCCAATTGTTTCAACTCCTAGCTTTTCTCGTCGAAACGACTTCAAACACTCTCAACATCAGGATACACAATCGGTGCCGTAGCTTTTTCCGCATGTTTGAAGTTGGGCAAAGATTGAACCTCAAAAACATTCAAGGGATCCACCGGATTGACTAATCTTGGCCGCTTCTCAACAACAATTCCTGGGTGTCCGTTTTCAGCGGCCAGCCGTTTCTCCACAGGCTCATCGCCCTGCTGGGATAACCGCTGCTTCAAGAAGTGACGCGCATGCGTGGGCGCCTCAGAGTCCGTTTCAAGTAACAGCTTGACGAGATCCAGTCTCGAGCTGGCCAAAACACTCACACCAACGCATCTGGAAACGATCTGCAGATATCGCCTAATCATCTCATTGATTGTGGTAATTGGGATTTGACCCTGAGCGCACACATATTCCAAAATGTTGTACATGTTGGCTGTATTTCTCTGGGAAGCCTCGAAATCGAAGAACAGAGTCCAGAATGCCGTACAACTGCGAAGAGCAGGCAGCTTATAGTGGGCAGTGAAGAAATTGCGACAATCTCGCGAGTTCTCACGCTCTCTTCTGTAGCGTGCCACATACACCACTGCCATAGCACTCGTTTGTTCCGTTAATGTGTTTTGGAGCTCCACGAAGTCGGCATCTTTCGCGAGACGCGCCCCATTGGAGTTGGTCTTTGCCTTCTTTTTCGGCTGTTCTGGATACAGAGAGTTGATGAGAGCATCACAACCGTCGCGAAAAACCTTCTCTTCCTTGGTCCTCTCCAAGAATCCAAGATACTTAGCTACACCGACACCTTTGCCCAGCAAGGAGAGGTAGACAGCCTTTGCTGCATCCAAGGCACCTAATTTCTCGTGGTACCGAGCGAACATAAAGCGAACTTCTGGCTTGTCCTCTGGAACGAAAATGTGACATCTTTTGAAAACAGCCTCAAGATCTTCATGGTCCGTTGAAGTCTTGAGTAGCCAGCGCAGATACCGCTTCCAAATAACCTCCGATGAAGCTGTCGGCACTAACGCACGCTCGTATACACACCGAATCTGATCGGTGATTCCATTGAGCTCCTCGTAGTCAAGGTAAGCCTCCCAGGCTGCCAGCTCAGCTGCTGGCACCTCGTTGAGGCTAAAGTCGAACTCCTTGATGGCAGACTCATACGCCCACCGTTCGTTGGTACCCTTCTGAGTGGACTCGAAAAGTGCATTAAAATAATCATCAATGATCTGCGCACTCGTATCCACATCTAGCGCATCTATAGGTGTCGCTGTCAACGTGGCGAGCCTGTCTGCCGGAATTAGGTCCGTGATCGCAAAGTACGGCTTGAGCTCGTAGAATCGCGTGAAATATTTCGCATACTGGTGTAAGGGCAGCTCCAAGAGTCTGAGGATAATAGCTAGACACTCCGACGAGCTTTCTCCGGATTCCGAGGCCTCCCACTCAAGATAGGCATCCCAAACTGGATGGGACAGATATTGTCTTCCTACCGAGGAACAGGCCTCTTCGAAGGCCGCCCGTATGGCTTCTACTGGCAATGCCTTGTTTGCCACAATCACAGACAGGTAGTCAGACCAGATATCCAGCGAATAAGGTGCGAGGCTCAGTGCCTTGTCAAAAACCTTGATAGCAGCAGAGAGACCTTCGAGCTGGTACGACACTGCCACGTAGTTCTTCCAAAACGCGAAGAAAAGCGGGAAACGCCCCAGAAAAGAGTCAAAGACAAGAGTAACACTCTTCAAGAGTTCTGGCGGAGGTTTTGGTTTTGTACCGTCGTTGGAATATCCAAAAACCACCGACTCCAAAATACGCACCAGTTGATCCCAGGCATCCACTTCGTTGACGTCTTCCGATACCCGCTCCAGAGAAGGCTTCCAAAGCGGATAATCCTGGAATATTGCACTATCAGCTATTTCTCCTCCGAATGACATATCCAGAGTTTCTGTAGAAAAATATTTGCGGATTGAGTCTTGTTACACATACAAAAAGGTGATATGTATGGGCCTCTATCAGCTCATCTCTATCAAAGTTTCACTGGGTTGTTGGCACTGTGTTGAAATGGCAGAAGCAAAACTCGCCATCCTTTTTGTAACACTCAGGCAAACGAGCCACGCCAGACCCACCAGCCCCATTACTTTTTCCTCCGTTTCAGTTTCTTTTCAAAAAAATGCAGGTCATCTTCAAGGACTTCAAGAAGGATAAAATACCGCTGGAAATTGAGCCCACCGACACGGTAAGTGAACGTTCAGTTGCTAAGTGTTGAGACCACAACTAACAACCAACAGATCATCTCAGCCAAAGAGAGATTGGCTGCCACCAAAGAGTGCGAGACCTCTCAACTCAAGTTTGTTTATTCTGGCAAAGTACTTCCAGATGACAAGACCTTTGAGGCTTATAAGGTCAAGGAGAACGATCAGATCATCTTCATGATTTCGGTATGTATTGGTTGACGTGTTTGTGTGGGATGAGTTGTACTAACGCCGTAGCAGAAGGCCAAAAAGCCAATTGTCGCCGAGGCTCCAGTCGCAAGTGCTGTGGCTGCTGAGGAGCCCGCTCCAGTTGCAGAGGCACAACCAGAGACCCCTGCGGAACCTGTGGCTGCAGCCTCTACAGCCGCCTCTACAGCCGCTACCGCAGGAGCTGTTGATTTGACCGCTTCGTCGTTTGTGACCGGCGAGGAAAGAGAAGCTGCGATCCGTGGAATGATAGATATGGGCTACGAGCGTTCTCAGGTGGAAAGGGCTTTGGCTGCTGCTTTCAACAACCCGCTTAGAGCTGTAGAGTATCTTTTGTTTGGCAATCCAGCCACCGAGGATGCCGACGTCGAAGTCGAAGCTGCGGCTGAAGAGACTCAGGAACCTGATCGTGAAGAGAGACAGCAATCTGTCAACCTGTTTGAAGCTGCTGCTGCTGCTGAGGGATCGCGCGGCGGGTCGGAAGGAGTCTCTGATGCTGACCGCATACGGCACCTACAGGAGATCATCCAGACCCAGCCTGAGATGCTCGAATCAATACTGCAACAGATTGCCAGTTCGAATCCACAGTTGGCACAGGTGATCCAGGAGAACCCAGAGCACTTTGCCAGGATGTTGCTAGAGAATGCTGGTGACGATGAGGCGTTTGCTGAAGGTGCTCAACTGGAGGGCGAAGGAGAGGAAGGCTTGGTGCAGATACAAATAACTCAGGATGAGAATGCCGCCATTGACCGTCTTTGCGAGCTTGGTTTCGACCGGAACCTCGTGATTCAGGTATATTTTGCATGTGACAAGAACGAAGAGATGGCTGCAAACCTGTTACTGAGCGAGCACATGGATGGGTAAATAGTGTGTTTGCCTTGAATAATCATGAGATTAAACCAAGCAATGTAGTCTTATGCTAGTCTACCTTTGGCTCTAAAGTCTTTGTCAATTACTAATAAGTATCAGTACACATAGGCACATCTGTGCGGAATGGTGAAGGAATGTGAAAATCAAACAAAATGCAATTAACATCAGGGGTATTATACTGACGCGTCTCTCTGTTGTTTTAGAGCCAGAACCTCCTGTCTAAAAACGAACGGGTCCTTCCTGAATGGGGCTAATGACTTAAGTCCTTTTGCAAACTCCGTCAACTCTTGGCCACCATCCTTGAGCAGCTTCATCTCGCGATCGTGTAGCTCAGTTGCTATATGTGTGAGGTAGTATTCTCGTAAAATGTCATCGTTTCCGAGGAGAACCTCGGTGAATGCCACTGAAGAGCGGTCACGCAGGAGATGAATCAGAGGCTGTGACTTGACTCCGTGCTGATTCGCTTTCGGAAGAGTCTTTTCATATTCTTTGAACGCACCGTTTTGCTTCATTGTTGTCAGCGTTTGTAATGGAATCCACAGACGGAGTAAGGGGATATACACGTGCTTGTTGAACTTGTCAGAAACGAGCCCTCTGCTGTACTCGGCCTTGAGAATGGACTGGTAGTTGTTTGGTATCAATGCTAGAGACCCATCTGCCATAGATAACCGTAAAGGAGATAACTCTTCGTGCAAGTAAAAGTGATTGTTGCGGCAGTTATAGGCCTGGACTTTCTCATTTTGCGTGTACTGCAAATCCTCTTGCCCCTCCTTTTGGACATCGAGGTGCAACTCTGGTCTCTTGAAGTAGCGAGCTGAAATCGGCGTAGACGTCAACGCAAGTCCGGTTATGTCGATGAAAAGCCCAGAGTCAATATCAATGAAACGAGCATCAATGTTGTTCCGACCATTTCCTTTGATTCTGTGGGTAATGAAAGTGCCACAATCTATAAAGTATTTTCCGAATCCAAGATCGAGATCAGCTACCACCACGCTCTGGTTGAACCGAAGAGAGAAAGTGTTCAGCTCCTCTATCGGCATCGAAACGTCGATATCATCATCCCAGGGGAATGAAAAGCCATCCCAATACCATGCAAGTAAAGTACCGTGTGCAATCCACGAAACAACACCCGCCTCATGAGTGAATGCGAGCCATGACTTGAGCATCCGGTGTAAAATCATACGCCGGCGGTCCTCGTTGTTGCCGTCGTACTGCTTGTCAAGCGAGCCTTCGGAGATGAATCCGTTGAAAAATCGCCAGTCGTAGTGGCCACCATTCTCGGAGACCCGATGGCCCCTGTAAGTTGCTGGCCAATGAATGTTTACCTCAGAGAAGTACTTGGGGATTTCTTTTGGAGTCAGAGAGAGCGAGTACTGGAGAGACTCGTAATAGGTCTGCTCCCTCGAACTAAGTTCCATGCCTGTTTTGGCAAATTCAGCATACTCCGCCACCATTTCGTTCGGGTTGAACTTAAATAGAGATTCAGGCAATGGAATCTCGGTCGTTGAATGAAGGTTGCGCAAGGGTGTTAAAGGTTGGACGATTTTGGACATCTCGGCAAACTCGAGACTTGGATCGAAGTCAACGAAACCGCTGGGAAGCGTATGCTTTGCAACATAATCTTCAAGTAATCCAGACTCAGCCATGTCTGCCTGTTCAGCTTGCTGATCGACTTCGACTTCGAACAGCCCTTCGCCGGAGGTGAAGATGATTGTCTTCGGAACGGGTGCAACCGCGTTCATGTATGATTTTGCATACAGAACCTTTTCCAAGAATGTGGCCTTATTGGATCTGTGGTGGAAGTTAAATCCCGGAAGCTTGCGATGTGCCCGTTCTGGATACTTGTCGCGATACTCACTATCATCGTAGCAGAACTTCTGTTTCTTGGAAACCGGAAGCTGCGAGCGAAGTTTCTTCTTGCGGGCGGCCTTTTTGCTGCCAGAGGTATCGGAATTTGCCTGTAGCTGCCTGGGCGAACGATTCAGAAAAGATGCATCTGCATCTGCATCCGCATCACGCTTGGTCAGAGCTCCGTTCTCAGTCTGAGCCGCATCCTCGACCTTCTTCATCCACTCGACACCATTATCGGAAATCTCTGCACAGCTCGGCCTGCTTCCCTCTGGCATCGCCACATACGGATTGAGGGGGGTCATATCCACCCAATCACCCCATGAGAAGCTTATTGGAGAGCCTGGATTGGAGTTGATCCGGTTGAGATAAACAGAGTACGTCACTCGTGGGTCATAGGAAAAGCCCTTTTTGTAAATCTCTCTCAAGGAAGCAGGGTCTAGTGTTATAGACTTGTGGAGACCAAGATCCAGGTCAAACTGCCAAAACCGCTCGGGATCTGCCTTGGGGTTGAGCTTATCAAGCCATTTTTCTCGTAAAGTCTCTTCAGTAGCAACGCCAGAGTTAACAGACGATAGCGTGTCCTTAATACGATCCACCATTCCCTTGTAGTAGTCTCGGGCCTTGACCAAGTCGATTTCGGGCAATTCAGTAGTACCAATCGTCACAGACATGCCGACATTGATGGTTATCAGAGCTAACAAGATGCATAAAACGACCAGCGCTTTGGAGCGGGGCCTGCGAATAGTTGGCAGGCCATTTTTCCAGCCAAACATAGATCGAGGCATCTCAGATCATGGATGATAGAACTGAAAACCAAAAAATAAAAAAACACAGTGGGAAACGCAGAAAGAATGAAGAGGAAACGAAGGACAGGGCTTAACAAGCTGGAACTCGGTGGCTTGTGCGGTGTTGTGGTGGGGGCTAAGATGTTGTGAGTGGTGCACGCCGCATCGTGTGACGAACTGGAATGGGGTCGAACAAGAGTGATAATTCGGCGAATATTTGCGGTTTTTTTGGAAAGGTTTTGAGATTTAGTTGGAGGAGTAGGATGAGAGTTTTAATTTATGGGTATTTTTCAAAAAACAGACTAGTTGTTATTGAGTGTATGCCCTTTTTCATGATATGAGCAGACTCTCGGATATTTGCCGGATGACTCTCGGACAATTTTCTTTTGGTCCCTGTCTATTGGGGCTCTCCGATGCCTCCACAACGTCGGATATCATATTGTCAATACCTTATTTTATTGGTTTTTCATGAAATAGAATGGCCTGGATGCAGTTAAAACAAATGAATAGCTATCTATATACCACCCCAATACAACACGGGTTATACAGACCCGGATGTCTGCGCGCGATATCACCGCCTGCTAGATCAAGTCGGCAACCGGAATGGGGCTATCAAACGGCCGCTCCCTGCAGAAATGGCATTTGTGGCAGTGAAAAAAGATTAGAAATGAGAATGTCAATACGGTACGTCTAGAACTGAACAGCAGGTAAAACCATAATGACATAATTAAGAGAACTCATGCACAAACTCTCTTCTGGGGTTAGAACCAGATTTTCGGTGCCTCTTTCTACATTTTTCACGCCTTGGGATTCCGTTAACGCGTTGGATCAAATGTCGTGAGAAAATCAATTATGCCAAAAGTCCAAACGTGTGGCAACCAAAACGGGCTTACCCACGACCTCACACACATCATCAGCACCTCTTACGTTACCCTGTGATGTTATGCTGGCTAACATAACGATCTCCCAACCACAACCTGTGAATCTTTTGGCTGCATGTCGCAGACACCATACACGCCTACCTCGCCATCGAGGTCGACCTCACGTGATGCGCCACCACCAATCGATTCGGTGCCGTCTTCACCGCGCAGGCGCAGGAAGACCACCGTCTACAGCGACAGATTCATACCGACCCGTCAAGGAGTGGACCTTCAACAAGCCTTCAGCATGTCATCGGTAGACCCATTACCTCACTCTTCGAATACTGAGAACGAGCTGGACTCTCTCAGGGAGGAGACGGCCAACAGAACGTTCAATGAGGTATTGAGGACCGAGTTGTTTGGAACTGCAGCTGGCACTGGAGTAGTTGCCACAGCTGCCTCCGGGTCTGGTTCTGGGGGGAGCTCATTTCCATCAACACCGCCACGGAATTCTACCTCTTCTTTGGAATCCAAGGTGTTCAGCTACCATTCTCCCTCGAAACCAAGACCTTCCTCCACAGATATGGCTAATGATCTGTACTCAACGTCGCCAGTAAGGTCCCAAACGCAAAAATTACTACTTTCTCCACAAAGACGGCATCGAACGATTGCCAAAGTTCCATATCGTGTGCTGGATGCACCTGATCTGGCGGATGATTTCTACCTCAACCTGGTTGACTGGGGTCCACAGGACGTTCTGGCAGTTGGCCTGGGATCCGCGGTATATCTATGGGATGGCGCTTCTGGTGGTGTATCAAGGCTGTGTGAACTACCTCAGGACGATTCTATAACGTCGCTGGCCTGGATTGGCGCTGGTACACATCTCGCTGTGGGAACACATTCGGGCATGGTTGAGATTTGGGATGCAATTGCGTGCAAGTGCACTCGGAGAATGACTGGTCATTCTTCGCGTGCCTCTTCTTTGGCTTGGAATCAGCACATACTGACATCTGGATCGCGAGACCGGTCGATTCTGCACCGGGACGTGAGAGAGCCGGCCCACTTTGCGAAGCGGTTGGAAGCTCATAAGCAGGAGGTCTGTGGTCTGCGGTGGAACGTTGAAGAGAATAAGTTAGCCAGTGGTGGAAATGACAACAAACTGTACGTTTGGGATGGTATGAGCGATACTCCGCTGCACAGATACACCGAGCACGTAGCTGCCGTGAAGGCCATTGCGTGGTCTCCGCACCAACGTGGTGTATTAGCGAGTGGTGGAGGAACTGCGGATCGCCATATAAAGGTCTGGAACACTTTAACCGGAACAAAGCTCCATGACGTCGATGTCGGATCGCAGGTGTGTAATCTGGCCTGGTCACGGAACTCAAATGAACTGGTGAGCACACATGGCTATTCCCGAAACCAGATAGTCGTCTGGAATTATCCCTCGATGCAACAGATTGCCTCTCTGACTGGGCACTCATATCGTGTACTGTACCTGGCCATGTCTCCGGATGGGCAGACCATAGTGACTGGAGCTGGTGACGAGACGTTGAGATTCTGGAATGTATTCGAAAAGAGCAAGAGTGATGGTGGTGCTCCTAGTGTTTTACTGGATGCTTTTATGCAGTTGAGATGAAGGAAACAACGAGAGCATGTGCATGAATATGGAACGATTAAAAGCATGGGCTTAAAAACCAGGAGAATTAATAGGACTTGCTCGGGCAGGTTGTTAATATACACACTGTTTGTACAGGCAGATGAATATCAAGACGGTTGTGCAGGATACTTTCAAGAGGAATGGCAGCAGCTTATTGATTCCCAGAGAGCTTGAGGTGTAGATAGTTTCGAGTAACACTAGTGATCTCAGAGGGATCATTATCCCTCAAAATGCATCTTCATCTTCCAGAGAAAGTGGAATCGTGAAAAGCCTTTGCAGAGGAAATCCTCGACTGTCTAGCGTCTCCTTCGTAGCAACGTCGACAACCTCGTTCTCGTCCTCTTCAATAACCATGTCCTCCTCAACAACATCAAACTCGTCTTCCTTTTCCTCGTACTCGATGTTCTCTTCTATTTCGACAAAGTCAGGTGCAAGCGCACTCCACTTTTGGGGAATGTTGGTTCCCCACAAATATATGGTACCGGTATCCATTCCAGTGGCTCCGATGGTACACTTGCGAAAATTCCAGGCAACATCAATCAACTCTTCTTTGGGACCCTCCAGAATCTTTATGAGCGATCCCATAGTAGTTTCCCACATATATACATCATGAGCTGAGCCCCACGTACTTGCAACGAGATACTCACCTGAATGGTTGAAACCTAAAGAATTCCACTGTAATTTGTTCACCACATCCTGGTATCTGTGGTCAATTTCAAACTCAAATTCCTGCTCGTTTTCGGGACCTTTTTTCGAGGAAAGGGCTATTTGTCGGATGATACGGTCGGATGAATTGACTGCCAATTTGGTGCCCGATGTGTTGAATGCCAGATTCTTCACATTCGATGAGGTCAACTTCTCCGAATGGACTTTTGCTAGTGACTTGGCAGATATCACATTAATCCACCCTTTGCTAGTGCCTGTGAACACGTACTCACCGCCCGGGTGGAACGTACTCACCAACGTGAAATGCTTCTGCTCGTCGTCTTCCAGTCCCGGAAGAGACCAAGTTTCTTCCCTGCTCCAGTCGGAACCAAACCGGATCAACATTGGATCTTCCTCTAGTGGAGTCACCACGATCTCATGACAATTAACGGGGTTGAATTCTGCATTCCAAAGCGGCCTTTGGAATTCACACTTCTGTACGGCATTTCCAGTACTTAAGTCCCAGACTATCGCCTGCCAATCACGTGCACACGAGAGCAGGTAGCGGCCGTCGTGACTCCAACTCAAGCTGTTGATTGGTCGCGTGTGAGATCTCAGAAGCTTGATGATCCCGTTAGTATCCAGATCTATGATCGCAATGATTCCATCGGACGTGCCTGAGGCCAGATAGTCGCCGTATTCATTGAATTTGAGACACGTCGAGTGGCCAAACGAAAGGGTCTGCACCAATGTCTCTGGATACTCCTTGGCTATTATGAATGGATCCAAAAGCAATTGGTTCATCTGATGTGGTATCGGTATGCTGATTGTAATGTTAGTTGACGTGAAAAATGGATTAGGAAACTTCGCGATGGCTATTCCTCGGTAGTGCTCAATCCAATATTCAGCCGCACTCAAGATCAGACAATCAACCAGGCTTCAAGTGTAGCGACAAGGGTAAGGACTGGCTGGATAAGGAACCCGGTGGTCAGTATACAGAGAGTGTCGCTACATCTATCGCAGTGAAGTTGTGTGATCAAAGTTCCAGCATCGTATCCACCTCTCTAAACAGCAAGCCCTCATCCTTCCATCCGAGACTGCCTAAAAGATGGATCTTGCGTTTGGAAGTGTCCAATTGAAGTATACAGGAAGTACCACAGTACAACACATCATCCTCAAGTCCAGATCTATTGCAAATAACAATCGTTATCAGCTTATCCTTTAGTGCTAGCAATGGGCTCAGTCTCAGCCACCAGTATTCGATGGAACTTCTGGACGACTCGCTACCTCCCCTGATGTCACCATTAGTATCCACAACCTGGGGAACTTCTTGCATCTCAATATCCCAATCACCGGGCTGTTTGGTGATTGAAGGAGACTCTGAATGCAGCCATGCCATTGGACATAGAACTAACGAGACGTCATTTTCCTTGCAATGAGTAGCAAATTCGAATTTTTCAAAGGGGGCCTCAAACTTGTATGGATTCAGGTCCATACATATTCCAATGGAGCACTTGATAATCTCTTTCGCACTTTTGTGGGCTGAGTCCTGAAAGTCAATCGGGAAGCTCTGAAACCCAACTTCAGACTCCGAACACCCAAAATTCTCATCCGACTCGTACAAATGTGTCTTTCGGTAGTTGTAAACAAGTTTTCCTAATGGTGAAACCAGCATCGCGCTGTTGTAGATTTTGGAGTCCTCTGTGATCTCGGGGTAACCCAGCAGTGTGAATGATTTGTTCTTGATGCTCAATTGCTGCGCCATTCGAAAATTTTCGCCTTTGCCCACAATCTCGCAATATGGCAGCAAACTGGAGCGAGAGTGAAAGTTGTATATGGTCAGGGCAAGTTCTGAGAAAACAATCAACTGGGGTGTTCCTAGAGGGTTGGGAGGTATCTGCGATACCAGGTCATGGGCCTTGGCGACATTTGATCTGAACTGGTTTAGTCTTGAGCTCATTTGCAGAACCGCAATTCTGAGCTTCATTTTTGAAATATTTGCAAGAACGCGTCTATCCTGCACACATGCACATTGTAATCTGGAGATCTCTTAAAGGCTATAAAATTATGCTTTAGTGGTTATGGTACACTGGTGACACAAAGCCGCAACTACCAGTATGTTGTCTATGAACTATCAATACAAATATCTCACCTTCTTCCTCTCTTTCTCTGCTGTTGTTGCTCATCCAGTTTTCTCTTCTTACTCTCAGAATCATCTTCGACAGAAGGTGGCGGATACTTCGCCAGGGTTTGCTCCCTCACAAGTCTTTTCCAGTCGCCTCTCTTTCTGGAGTACAACTCCATAGACCAATTCTTCCACACCATCTTTCCATAGTTGCTCTCCTTGACCTTCTCCTGGTTCTTGAAAAGACTCTCTGCAATTCTGTCTTTGTAGACATTCAATTTGACAGTGAAGTCCCACAGTTTGTCCATCAAATGGGAGCCGTATGCGTTGCAAGACAACAAAATTGCATCGTCGTTCTTCATGAAACATTCGTTCAGGATGATTTTTCTCTTAATCACATCGGGAATGAGATCAGCATCAAGAACACTCTCCACTACGTGCGAAAACACTCCATGTTGGCACATTTGAATGAATCTTTCGTGAGGAAGCTTTACCAGAGAGTCAGCAGTCAACTGGGCGAACTCAGCGTGATAGTTGATAAGTTTCTGCAAGAACAAAGACCTTCTTCTTTCTTCCGCAGTGGGCCAGTCATCTTTCGTGTTTCCCAGAGTGGAGGTT
Source organism: Kuraishia capsulata CBS 1993 (assembly GCF_000576695.1). Taxonomy (NCBI): domain Eukaryota; kingdom Fungi; phylum Ascomycota; class Pichiomycetes; order Pichiales; family Pichiaceae; genus Kuraishia; species Kuraishia capsulata. The sequence goes on from NW_019172956.1 coordinate 1,040,962, forward strand.
GAGAGATGAAGGCAGCTTTCCAACAGGTCCTGATCGGTGGAACTCTCGCTCTTGGTCTTGAAGAAATCAGTGATGTTCGCGACGATTTCGTCCTTCTTGTAATCCTTGCGACTGGAAGAAGCATCAATAATGGTTTCTCCCAAATCGTAACTCTCTTCGATAAGCTCGTTCAAATGTGGGATTAGACTGTCCAAGATTTCTTTCTGCTCCCTTGGCTTCAACCTCATCAGAAGCGCTTTCACCACATAAACACCGGTTTTTTCTCTTTTTGCCAGCTTGAAAATTCTGTCCTTCATGTACAAAGTGTACAGTCTCTCCAGGTATTTTAGTCTCTGCTGCTTGGCTGCGGCCTCCAGGAAATGTGATCCAATAGGATCACTCAGAAGGTACTCCACAAACGCAGACTCGTCGTCTGATTTGGGAGAATCAACGGGTTGGAAGAGCATATGCCAAACCTTTCTGTCTCCATCAACTAATCCTTCAACCTGAGTCACCAACTGGATCACAGGTGAAGCAATGGCCTGGATAGCAAACTCTCTCATGGACTTGGTTGTCTCATTGCGCGAAATGGCATTCACGATATCCTTCAGCTCTTCCTTGAAAGTTTCCTTGGGGATTTGGAAGGATCTCTGGAAGTCCTCAGTATCTTTCAGTTCGATCATCTTTCTGGCGATCTTAGACCTTTTTGACCTCAACGTGGAGTTGGATTTGGTTCCGGAAGGAAGCACGTTACCAGACAGAATTAGCAAGATTAGTCTCAGCACATGGGTAGCGTACTGATGAGAAATCATCTCCTTAACATTTGGCTTGATCTCGTTGACCATGTAAAGGAACAGGTTCTCGATAGTGGCAAAGCTTCCAGATTCATCTTCGTCATCGTGCTTGAGCTCCAGCGTGATCTCCTTCTCAACCAAAGAGGCAGATCTCACCAACAGCGTTTCTATACAATGAGATGAGTACTTCTGGTGAGACAATGGCACAAAATGGCCGCTGAATGCTGTATATAACTGCTTTATCTGAACATAGGAGCCGTGAAGGATCAATCTCTCTACCAGCTTGGAGCAGATCTGGTTAGTCACCAGCTTCAGTTCTTTGCCTTTAGCTTCCTCGTAAACACCAGTGATAAACTGGAGTTTCTCTTCTTCATTTTCAAAAGAGTCAGCTGATAGTGTTGATTCGGCAGACTTGAAGTATTCCAGCTCAGTGGAGTCTACCAATCCGAAAAACGGCGTGTTGGAGACAGCGGTTGGCTGCTCTTCATCGTCAAAGCCTCCGCTCAACGAGATGAAATCCTCGTTGTTCCCCAGAGAAGTATCTTCCTTCTGTTTGATTCTTCTTCCCCTCTGTTTCTTTTCCTTGGACATTGTGCGATCTGGTAAAGTAATGAGAGTGCTCAGCAGATGAGCTTAGTTTAGCAAATGCCCTGAAAAATTTAGGGCATCGCTCTGATAAAAAAATTTGGATGAGCACGTGACTTGTTATCGGGTAAATACTAACAAAGGCCAAATGCTTGAATGACTATAAACTTGATTCTATATTTTAGCAATTGGCTGCAATTTTTGCTATTGAACAGTACCATTATCGTGTTTTCAACTTGCAAAAAATCGCGAATTTCCTGGGAGAAGATGTTTCACGTCAAAGAATAGCTCACCAGAGCCCCCACCTTGTGCTTGTCAGTGCTGAAGTTTCGGAAATTCACATTTTCCACATTGTCACCCTCGACATCTTTAGGATCTGAATCTATCCATTCATTTGGCACTACGGACTCGCCATCGGTGTATACAAGCACGTTGAACGAATGGTCCCCGTTATCCAGCTGGGGCAAGAACGTCACGGCTGCCGTGATTTGTCTTATCACCGTCTGGATTTCCCTCTGAACTTCCTCCTTAAGCTTCGGTCTTGGTTCCTCTTGGTCATGTGAAGTCTCCTGTTTCTCGGCAATTTTCACGTCAAACTGCCACCTCTCCACCACCTTTCCGGAGTCCTTTGACGAGATGACAATCACGAGTTTAGATAGTCCTCCACTCTTGATCCACTCTATGTGTTGTTAGTATGTCCCTTCAGAAGAGATATCTCAATAATTCAGTATTTCAACTCCCATTTCGACTTACTTTGTAGTTGGCTCATGATCTTCTTCACGTATGCGTTGACCTCTTCGTTGATGGAAACCATCATATTCAAACCGTATTTTTTTCTGACCTGGAAGTCCTCAGCTGGGTATATTCCTCGTTGGTATAGTATGCTGTGAATGCTATATTCTGAGAAAAAGTCAGTAATGCTCTGAATCCAGAAAGGCCCCATAGGATCCTGCAACTTACCAAAGAAATCAGAAACAATCCTCGAGGATCCTCGCAGTTCCACAACGTTCGGTGAATTCCTCGTGCTATCCATGGCTCGATTTCGGTTGAATAGGTATCTGCGTTCAGTTGATCTGATCTATGTTATGGCGTGGACTTAATGTGAAGCGCGTTGTTGTTAGACCGAAATTGCATGGCAGACTGATTGCTTAGTGGCCCATCATGATATGGCAGACAGATGGGGGTCTACTGATTAAGGTCTACTGATTGTCCATTAGGTAAGGCCACTTAAGAGCGTACACCAAGCAATCCACAGCTGTACACCTGAAATTGAACATGGTATGTCTTGATGGTCTTTTGAGTATTTTCCAGTTTTGTGTTACTAACTTTCCCAGCACAACGTCAAAAGGAGCCACCTTTCTAAGGAGCTGGCTCAGGCTAAGAGAGAGAAGGATGCATTGAAGATCAAGAACTTCAACAACCTGAAAAACGCTGCTTTGAACAGGGTGAGTTATATTTCGTTTGTTTCACGTGGCTGTTTGCGTTTCTGTGTATTTTTCGCGTTCTTATTACTAATGTTTTAGCAATTCAACGAGACATACGACCAGACCACATTGGATCTTACCACCAAGATACTGGACATCAGTCCAGAGTTCTTCACCATCTGGAATCTGAGAAGGGACGTTTTTGTTAATTTTGTTTTCAAGGGCAGGTCAGATCAAGAGATTCATAAGGTCATCACAGAAGAGCTAAGGTTTGTCTTAGCCACAATGAAACGGTTTCCCAAGTGTTACTGGGTTTGGAACCACCGGATATGGCTTTTAAAGTACAACCCAGCTCTGACCGACTGGGACTTCGAGCTCGGTCTCATTGAGATGTTCTTTGCGGCAGATCCAAGAAACTTCCATGCATGGCAGTACAGGAGGATAGTTCTGGAAGGAAAGATGGATCTCATAAGGAACGAGGAAGAACAGCCGGCCAAAGCTATAGCCAAGCTTAACTATCGAGAATTCCAGTATACCACCAAAATGATCAACAAGAACATCTCCAACTACTCTGCGTGGCACAACAGGTCCAAATTGATTGAAAAACTGTCCGAGTCGCATCCTGAGGAGGCTCAGGAATTTTCATCGAAGTATGAAATCTTGGTCTCGGAGATCAAGCTGGTGCAAACAGCAGCGTTTACGGATCCAGCAGACTCTTCAGTATGGACCTACATGAGATGGCTTTATACTGGGGGATTTTTCACGACTGATATCGAGGCTGAGAGTTTTATCAGGCTTTTGGAAGAGCAGGTAGCGGGGGTCAAAGAACTTGCTGAAATAGAGAAGGATGAAAATGGAGAGGAGAATCTCTGGTGTTTGAAAACCCTTTCATTACTGTTGAAGGAATTGTTTTTGAGAACTAAAGAGGACTATTTGCGCGAAGAAATCAACGATCTGACGAAAAGACTAATAGAACTGGATCCGATGAGGGCTGAACGGTACAAGGACTTTCAAAGAAACATATAGGAATGAAAGTATGTCTGAACTATGCCTTAATTATATCCGAATTATCGAGTCCTCTATGACAAGCCATTAACTTCGATTGCTACGAAAATTTCCAAGCGTTTTAATTGGTTCCTTTCATTTATCATGATCGCTATTATACAGTTTTCCTCATCTCCTCCAAAAATTCTCGCTTATGGTACAGGAACCTGATGGTACCCACTTTTCCAACTTCGTAGTCTCTTGGCTTGTAAAAAAGATCGTCTGAACTTTCTTCTAAAGCAATTGCCCTCTTTCTACCCTTCATTTCCGGCTCATGGGCAAGTTTCAGCTTGATGTTGAGGATGTGGTCGTTGAGGTTTTCGGCCTCAACCATGGAGCTCAAGAAGGAGCCGTCCCACTGCTCGATGAAATATGTCAACAGGTCATTTTTGGCAGACAATACAAAAAAAGGATTGGGACTGATTTTTCGTGACTTCAAAAGACCCTCCTTCCAGGTGGAAATCTCCTGGTCCAGCTTTCCTGGGTTCAACTCCTCGTAGAGGTCGAACCCCAATAGCAGGCATCCCTGCGAAATATTGTATGGAGCAGAGGTTAGTACCAATTCTGTGAAATATGAGTCGTTACTGATAATCCAAGCCAGATAGGTAACGTCCGGGTGAACCCCCAAAGTCTTCGAATACTTTATCAGGAAGTCCTCCACGGAGAAGGCTCTGAAGTCAAACGCTATCACCTCCAGAAACTTCTTTTCAAAGCTGAAGATCTTCTTTTTCTGCTCATCCAGAGCCTCAGAAGTGCAAGGAAGATTTCGTATCTGGTTGCCCATGGCAATCACGTCCTTTAATCTTTTGATATAATCGTTGTTCTTCATCGCTATGTATAGGGCACATATGGCTATCTCGTGGCACGAATTGATGTTCTTCTTGAAGTCGTTAAACAAGAAAAACCGTTGGAAGTAGTAGCCGAAGCTCTGTAGAATCTTTAGTGGCGATTTTAGCTTTTTGATGAGCTCCTTAATGAACTGAAAGATCTCTTTCTTTTTGACTGTGTATAACAGTTCATCGTGGATGGTGGCCCTTTTGCACAGCGCCACCTCGTCTTTAGTCAGGTACAGTTTTGAGAACTGAACCGAAGATGTTATTGGTTCCACTGACTCTGACATCTTTGAAGAATTGGAGGTAGTATATCGGTGGGGCTCATAGAATTTTGTTCCATGTGCCTTATTCATCTCCTTCCCATCTTGGCCAAATTCTCGGTACCCGAAAAGTGGATCTTAGACCCGTGACATAAATGGCAGAACGCGTCAATTGGTTTTGTTTCAGGGAATGTTCCTTTTTTGTGGATCTACAACACTCTTGCATTCTAAACACAACAAAATCGACAACGCTATGGCGATGGACGCTTTCACTTTTGAGTCGAAAGGTGAGTTAAATATTTGCTTGGAAACAATTCTCAACGAATTGCAGCCTTGGATTTGGCGCGTTCTTACTGTTTCAAATGGCAGCCGCATACGCGTTCTAGCAAAACCTTTACTAACAATCGAATTCAGGCACAAAAGTGTCGGACGCGAAACAACGGCTGCTTGTGAGTGAACAAAATATTCCGGAGAGTAGTCCAGCAATTTCCATGGACGAGTTTGGATTCCAGAGCATTAAGCCTTTGAATGTGTCTGAGAGAAAGTCTTCAAATCCGCTCAATACAATCTACGATGACGACAAGGAGAACCATCCTGGGTTATTGGGAGATGACAATGGTGATGATGAAGATGATGAGGAACCAATTGGAGCCATTAAAGCCAACAATTCGCCTTTTCCTGATGATCACCAGAATAACGGCTTCTCTGAGAGCCACAAACCCAGTCTACCAATCAGCGAGTCTTTCCAATCCTCCTACACCTCCGAGAATGCGTCTTTTGTGACTGCTATGGATCCTTATGGGTCAGCCGATAACTTAACAGAGAAAGCTGTAATTGTCGAGACAGAAGAAGCAGTTTCTACGACCGCTGACGATTCTTTTGGTGCTGCTGATGAGACTATGCTCACCAGTTCGAGAGACTCGTCGTTTCATACGGTTGAGACTGACGATTTCGAAGAATTTAACGGCTTACAAAGAGAAAACTCATGGGAGAAAGATGATGAAGCCACTCCAATAGTGCCTCAAAACGAGTGGACCGACGCAACTTCCGGTGACGAAGGTGATGACGAGGATGATCACAATGATGAGGACGAAGTTACGATGCCACAAGTTCAGGAAAGCAAGAACATTAGTAGCGATAGGTTCAACGAGGTCAGACTGCCCATGAATGCAAAGCCAATGAGGCTCAATCGCGCCGGTAAGCCTAGTCACATCAGTTCAGTATATGCCTCGAGCGTTTACTCTGAGAGGAACACCATCACGCCAAAGTATATCACTTCGTTTGATCACAGCGGGTCGCCTGGTGAGTCACAACTCAGCGAGAAAATTAGAATGCCTGATATCATTGAGAGTGCCAGTCCAATTGTTCCAGAGGGTCAAGGAGTTTATGCTCCTCTTCCAGAGGAAAAAGAAGATGATGATGATGATGATAGCGATCTGTCTACTCTGTTCGTTATTGCAACTCACGCCTTTGACGTCCAAAGCCTGGAATCCGAGGACGACTCGTCCATATGCCTTTCCTTCTCAAAGAACGACATCGCCTTCACGCATGCCCTTGATGAAAGCGGCTGGGGAGAAGTGACTCTGCTCAATACGTTGAAAAGAGGCTGGGTTCCCATGAACCACTTCAGATCCGCTGTTTTTGCTGAGTCTGAAGACTCGTCGCGTCTTTCCATGATGGTGCCGTTGGGCCCAAACGCTAAGTTGGCCAGTTCTAAAAGGCCGTTGAAACCATTGTTCCACACGGCAGCAAAGTTTTTGCTCAACCCTCAAAATAAGCCTGTCAAGTTCAATGGTACTGCTGAGATCAAAGGAAGAACTTTCCAGCCCACCTACATCAACGGAATCAGTGATGGTGTCAGAATACTTCTTCAGGACACGGACTGTCTTTCTAGAACCAATGCTGTTGTTAAAAGCAGGCCAATTATCAGAAAAATAAGAAAGAACCTTCTTAACGACTGGTATAACCTAGTGGTCAAAGCGCAGCAATACAGAAACACCATGGACCACACCAAGATCGAAATTTTGCAACTGATGATCTTCCAGGTCTTGCGCAAAGCCATCGCGTTTCTTGAGATTTGGGGTCTTGAAAGCGATATGGTGAAGAGTGAGCCAGCTTTAGCATCTAAGCCAGCAGCATCGGTTTCGAACTTGGTCTACCTGAAGGATGCCCCATTTGCCATGGCCAGATTGAATGAAGTCCAATACCATCTATCCACGTATCTGGCGTTGATTATGGGTAGATTGGATCTGGTGGAGCATAACAAAGTCGGTTGTAAGCTTCTCCAAACCATTGTGAGTCATCTGGTGTTACTCCAATCTGATTTTGAATCCATTTATACCGAAGCCAGAAACAGACTGCCGGAAGGATCCACAAACATGAAGGTTGTTGTTCAATTGAGCGACTCTTTGAAGATGTTTGGCAAGATGGTTCAAAACCTGTCAATTGCTACTGATGTTCTGGTGAAGAGAACTTTGGCAGGGCGTCAAGCGAATCCTACCATGGAGAAAACAATTCCCCAGAACGGAAACTACTTTTATACAAAAGAAGGTGCTGGTGTGATCAACGTTTCCTCCCGTATGGTTTCCACTGTGGTTCATAATTCCCACATGCTGAAAAAACTGCTGGACATTTGCAAAGACTTCAAGCTCCCGGAATCGAGAAAATATCCTGACTTCATTCGCATGAAGATTGAACCCGAAGCTTTCATCAGAAAGTGCTCCATGGGACTTCTTGAAGATCCAAATGTTTCCAACCAGATGAAGGCGCATCAGAAGGAAACCGACAAGAAAAGGAACAGACAATCTAAGCGTTTCTCGATGTTTAGAAGTGGTATGTCAACTTCTATGGCTATCACCGCCGAAGGTCTCGATCATCTTTCCGAGTATCTTCCTCCACTTGAGAAGTCTTCTCCTTTCATTGCGGGCTCTGGTGAATTCGAACAGTTCATGTCAAATGATTCTAACGCTCCAACAGCTGACAGCAACTATTCGGCAATCAAAGATGAATTATTGTATGATTCAAACGGAGCCCTACTGGGAGCTTCGTTCAAAGGTCTGGTTCACCTTTTGACTGACGAGGGAAATCCACCCGACTATTTCTTCACTTCTGCTTTCTTCCTAACGTTCAGAATCTTCTCGAACGGTAGCGATCTTCTTGAGGAGCTCGTGGGCAGGTTCGATGTCAGCAACAAAAATGTAGACCAGCAGCGCAAGCTTGGTCTCGAGGATGCCACAGGAAAGTTTTCTTCTTTCGAGTCTCGTATTAGAAACAGACGAAAGCTGGTTTGTAACACCTTCCAATTATGGTTGGAAAGTTACTGGAAGCCTAAGACAGATTACATTCTTCTTGCGACATTGATCAACTTCTTCAACGAGGGTATTAGAGATTTCTTGCCAATTGAGACAATAAAGCTAATTGAGGCATGCGCAAAGCTGATAGGTCAGCCTCCTGTTGAGTCTGCACAGGACAGGCTCAATTACTACAATAACATTGATAGTGGTGCCCAACTGGTGAGTAGGAAGATCTCTCCTCAACTCCAAGAGAAGGCTGTCAATGGTTCCAGTAAGAGAAGATCTTCGTTCTCGATGCACCGTTCTTCCTTCACGTCTGACTTTGACAACTATGACTTGGAGAATGTAAGTTCGGATGACGATTCGTCTTCAAGCCTATCCCTTGGATTGCCTTCTGGCATTGGCAATTCGTCAAAGACCGGCAAATCTCTGTTGAACAAGAGACAGATGGACTCAATTGAGATTGTGAATCAGTCTTACCGTAACATGTTAGGCGATCATTGGAAATCGTCAACTCAAAGAGACAGGTATGTTGCCCTGCAGACAGATGAATTGGTGAAGCTTTGGTGGAAGATCAGTCGTGAAAGCTGGAAGATCTTGAACCAAGACTTGGTTCTGTTGAATTTCAACAGTTTGGAGATTGCCAAGCAGCTGACTTTGATTGAAAGCAACATGTTCTGTTCTATCAAGGTGGAGGAGCTGTTGAACCAAAATTTCACTGCCAGCAAGCTCCATCTCAATCTTTCGCCTAACATCCACCGCTCCATTTTGTTCACCAATGCTCTCTCCGACTACGTTTTGGAAACTGTGCTGCATCCCAACCTCACTATGAGACAGAGAATCCACGCGCTGAAGTGTTGGCTCAAGGTTTCGCTATCGTGTCTGTATTTGAGGAACTTCAACTCTCTGGCTGCCATCATGACCTCTCTCCAGAGTTTCATGATCAGCCGTATCACCAAGATCTGGACCGACTTGACCCCCAAGTACATGGAACTGTTTGAGTTTTTGACATCGATCATTCATCCGGACAGGAACTACTCTGTGTATCGGGCAAAATTGAAGGAGTTCCTGTCTGCAAACGTCACCCTGGATGTGCCAATCGTTCCTTACCTGTCGCTGTTCCTGCAAGATTTGACGTTTATCGTTGACGGAAACTCGAACTATAGAAATGCCACGACATTCCTGAGCCAGAAACTCATCAATATCGACAAGTATTTCAAGATCACCAGGATTATCAGTGATCTGGAGACTTTGCAGATCAGCTATTCCGACATTTATGGCGATGTAGCCCGGAAACAGTCTCTTTCCAGAAGACTCTCGTTCTTCTCCAACAACCGTCGCAACAGCACCAGATTTGAAGAAGACAACTTTGAGATTGCGCCCGTCTATGGCCTGCAGGAGCTGGTTCTTCTGGAAGTGTGGAAGGTGAAGCAGATCAATGCCAAGGAGGACGACCGGCCTTGGAAGCTGAGTTGCAACATTCAGCCTCGAGAGGAGTAAGTTGCATGCAGTGAAAAATTGGGGCTTTGTCTAGTTACGGTTTCCCCATAGTCCACAATGTGAACATTATCACCATCAATCCAATAGGACATTTCGATTATTCTACTTTGTTTATTTAATGTTTGTACTTTTATCAGGTCGATTTATGTTTTTGATGTAGCAGACTAAGTGTTACGTTTGTGACTTCCCATTTAACTGAACCTGTCTGCAGCTGCATGCACCTTGTCTGCGCCAGTCTGCACCATCATTAATGCAGTATAAAGGCATTCTCAAAAATCTTTGAACCCGACTTTCTTGTTCAAAGTTTATCTTATCTTGTATATCTCGCAATAATATTATGTTAAGTACTATACTTGGCCGTGGTATACCACGCTACCTATCTACACGCTATGCGCTTTTGGATGCCCCAATGAAGTTGATAGCAGATCCAGCCACGAAAAAGTCGACCTGGTCCTCGGACATCGTGTGCTTGGTCTGGATCTCAAAGGTTTCACCATTTCTCTTGGTCACTTTCACGGTCAAAGATCCGCCATTGTCACCTCTCTTCTCAATTAGCTCCTTCAGTCCAACAGTCTCAAGTAGATCACACGAAGAGACACGGTCATAATCCGATTCATCGGCAAATGTCAATGGCAGCATACCCTGTTTCTTCAGATTGGTCTCGTGAATTCTAGCAAAAGATTTCACGAGAATCATTTGGCCGCCAAGGAATTTAGGGGAAAGAGCAGCGTGCTCTCTGGCAGAACCCTCTCCGTAGTTGTGCTCGGCAACAACACACCAAGGTCTGTGCTCCTCCTTCCATTTGATCATCAACTCGGGGATTCCGTAGGCATCTCCGTTGAAATCGTATACTCTATTAACCTCACCAGTCTCTTTATTCTGGGCACCAATCAGGGTGTTGTTGGAGATGTTTTCGAGATGACCCTTGTACTTGAGCCAAACACCAGCCGCAGAAATGTGATCCGTGGTACATTTGCCTTCAACTTTAACCAAGACGTTCGTCTTGAGTTCCTCACCATTCCATTTTTCAAACGGAGTCAACAATTGCAATCTATCGGAGTCTGGGGAAACATTCACCTGGACCTCAGGCTTAGGCTTGGGCTCCAGCTCTGGGTAAAACTCCTTGCGACCAGCAATAAAACCTTCATCAGGCAATTCATCACCAGTTGGTGGCTTGAATCTGAATTCTCCGCCATTTGGAAGCTTTACAGAATCGGTCAAAGGATTGAACGACATGTCACCAGAGTAGATCATGGCGGTCACGATATCTGGCGAAGTCAAGAAGTTCATAGTGTCTCTGTTACCATCGTTTCTGGCTCTGAAGTTTCTGTTAAACGAGGTGAAGATGACATTGGTGTCTTTAGGAGCATTGTCACCACGGTCCCATTGGCCGATACATGGACCGCACGCATTGGCCAACACAACGGCTCCGTTTCTCTCGAAGGTCGAAATTAGACCATCTCTCTCTATAGTGGCCCTAATTTGCTCAGAACCGGGAGTCACAAAAAATGGGATTTTGGGCTTGAGACCTGCGTCTTCGGCCTGCCTAATGATAGAAGCGGCCCTGGACATATCCTGGTACGAGGAGTTGGTACATGATCCAATCAGACCAGCGGAAACCGTCTCTGGCCAGCCGTTCTTGATTGTGGTGTCTCCCAACTGCGATATTGGGGTGGAAAGATCTGGAGTGAATGGTCCGTTCACACTTGGCTCAAGTGTGTTCAGGTCAATCTCAACAATTTGGTCATATTCAGCTCCTTCATCAGCAGTCATGTATCCATATTTAGAATTGACCATCTTGGCAACCTCGGCAATGGGACCTCTTCCAGTGGCCTGGAGATATCTGTAATGAGCGTCCTGCATTGGGAACGTCGAGGTAGTAGCACCAATCTCGGCTCCCATGTTACAAACAGTAGCCATTCCTGTGCACGAAAGCGTTTCAACACCTTCTCCGAAATATTCGACAATGTAGCCGGTTCCTCCTCTAACAGTGAGCAGACCAGCAAGATGGGTGATGATGTCCTTTGGCGAAGTCCAGCCATTAAGCGTTCCTGTCAGCTTGACTCCCAGCACCTTGGGGGCCTTCAACTCCCAAGGAGTTCCGGTCAAGGCATCCACGGCATCTGCTCCACCAACTCCAATGGCAATTGCACCCAAACCACCTGCGTTTGGGGTGTGGGAGTCGGTTCCAAGCATCATGAGACCGGGCACGGAGAAATTCTCCAGGACAATCTGGTGGATAATTCCGGAGCCAGGGCCCCAGAATTGAATTCCGTACTTCTCACCACACGACTGCAAGAAGTCGAAAACTTCTTTATTCGTGGCAATGGAACTTTTGAGATCGGACTCGGCTCCGGACTTGCCCACGATCAGATGGTCACAGTGAATGGATCCTGGAACTGCGGTCGAGGGCATTCCACAAGTCATGAATTGGAGAAGAGCCATCTGAGCAGAAGCATCTTGCATGGCCACTCTGTCTGGGTTCAGCTTGAGATATTGTTGACCCCGGATCTGAGAGGTAGTAGAGGGTAGTTCCTCTGGGTTCACCAAGTGGGCATAGAGGATCTTTTCCGCCAAAGTGAGTGGTTGGTTGTTCAACACACGCTTTACTTTTGTCAGGTTGTTGATCAGCTTCTCGTATGGGGGTGTACGCGACTCGAAGCCTTTGGGCAACGGTATTGACTCAACCGTTGTAGCCAGTGTTCTTGCCTATGGCAGAGTTAGTCATCCGTTTGCTATGAACATGACGAATGCCGTTGAAATTTGGAGACTGATACTTACACCTAGCCTTCTAAGGGCCTGACCTCTTGCGGCGAGCATTTTTTGATAGCTATGGAGACTGGAAACGTACAATGTCTTGTCCAATTGACCGCTGCTGATTTGAAATTTTTCACCATCTGCAAGAATCACGATCTTGAGAAAATTGGTAGGTGCACGAAATTGAAAAAAAATATCGTCACGCTATCGGGGAAAACCGGTTGGCTCTAGCCGCTTACCCGTTTTCATCCACAGCCACACTTCCAGGCGCCGCACGTCCGGTGCCTTGCTACATGGTCGTTTATAATCCCGCAAGTGGGCCCTGTCTTGATGGAAAAGGGGACAGACCATTACTACTCTGTTTAATGTGCTTTGAACTGGTGCAGTGAGATAAATTCTGGGTCTCTGAGTGCTAATATTTTACTAGAGATCTCTAACTAAGAGAAATGGTGCATTCTCCTTCCACATCAATAGCACCTGCTAACCTTTCAGATCGCGAGATCATGACAGAAGGTGTGGCCGAGAAGGATACAGAGTCGTCGGCACCAGATATTCTTGGAGGCGACGAATTTTATGATCGATTCAGCAGCTCCCGAAAAAACTCCCTGGTGGCCATTGTGGCACTCGCGTGCTTTCTAAGTCCATGTACTTCTATGGCGTATCTGCCTGCCATTGACGAGATCTCCCAGACGTTCCACACGACGCGAAATATCATCAACATCTCCAACGGAGTTTACTGTGTGGTTATGGCGATCTCTCCGTGTATTATGTCGCCAATGGGAGACGTTTATGGCCGAAGAATGACGTTTTTGCTATGCACTGTTGGTTTCACGGTTTCCACGGTGCTTGTTGCGGTTTCGCAAAACCTCGCCATGTTTTTCGTGTTCAGATGCTGTTGTGCCCTTTTTGGAACGGCATTCTTTTCTGTGGGCGGAAACGTGGTTGGTGATATATATTTGCCTCACCAGCGTGGGAATGCTATGGGCTGGATTCTGTCTGGATCCCAGGTAGGATCTGCATTTTCCCCAGTGATTGGTGGGATTATCATGACATATACCCATTGGAGAGTTATATTTTGGGTTTTGGTGGGCCTTGGAGCGGTCACTTTTGCAGTCTCTCTGTTCTTTCTACCGGAAACTGCTCGCACGACTGTTGCTAAAGAGATTCGCAAGGAGCATCCAGGGAAAAGACTTATTTTCGTTCCATATAATCCGCTGCGCGTCGTTTTGGCACTGCGATACCCGAATCTGTTACTTATTGGAATTGTGAGCATGTCGCTTGTCTATAATATGTACACGCTGCTCACGCCTATTCGGGCAGTCATTGACCCTAGGTTCCATCTTACAACCCCGGTGTACGGTGCCCTCTTCTATCTCGCTCCTGGAATGGGATACTTTTTGGGAACGTTTGCGGGAGGTCGTTGGGCTGACAGGTATGTCAAGAAGTATGCCAAAATAAGAGGAGTTCGCATTCCTGAAGATCGACTGCGGTCAACGTATTTTGCATACGGCTTTGTGATTCCCGCTGGAATGCTGGTTTACGGATGGTCGCTTGAAAAAGAAAAAGGTGGAATGGCATTGCCCATCATAGCTCTGTTTTTCAGTGGATTTTCGCAAACCATCGTCTTCCCAAGTGTCAATGCCTACTGCGTCGACTCGCTTCCCGAGCTCAAAGGCGATGCCGTCGCGTCCAACTACTTCATTCGGTATATCGGAGGTGGGGTCGGCACAGCGACTTGTGTATACCAGATTGATTCCATTGGCATTGGCTGGAGCTCTACTATCAGCGCGTTTGTGCTTTGGGGAGGATTTGCTGCGTGTTGTGTGCTGATCCGGTACGGCGAGAAACTGAAGAAACCCATGTTCTGAAAGTGCAAGCCACTCGGAAAGATTTTCAAAAGGAAACAGGGATAAAAATGCTCACTATAATGTCAATGCATCTTGCACAGTTTTTTTCAACTACAGAAATGTCTGCCAAACGGCCCAAGACGAAAGGAACGTCTTTTCGCGGACCACAGTTCCCATTGCATTTTTCTATTCAAAATATAATGTTGCCTATCCGAAATTCGAGGGGCTCTGGTTCCGATTTGTTATTTTTCACCTGGTTGCCGAGCCATTTTGTTGTCTAATGGAGTTGCCTCGGTCAGTAACTCTCATCTTCATCTTTCCTAATGCTATGCCATTTCTTAATTTTTTAAAAGATTCAACGCTATAGAAGTTGATAATATATATCATGAACATTTTAAACCCTATTCTATATTTTTAGCTACCATATTTGCATCTCTTCAAAGTAGTCCACTCTCTTTTCGCACTCGCCAACCAAAGCTGCCGTCACTGCTCTAGCTTGATCAGCCATGGCTGGATGGCCACAAACTCCAACAGCGATGGAGCCAGTAGACTCCTCAACCTCGTTGCAAATTGTTTGCTCCAGGTTCATTCTCCCTGTGCGGAATTCCACAAAACTAAGCTCGCTCTTGAACTTCTCTAGTGGATCTGTTACAGATATCTCTATGTCTTTGTAATCACGCTTTTCCTGCGTACTTGAAGATTCTGAAGACGAGTCAAAAACATCTAGTTTGGAGTCTGGATTTGTCACATAAACAATGACCTGAACACGGGTGTTCTTGAGAGTCAATAATTCCTCAAAAAACCACTTTAGCGAATGGTACTCGCGGATAGACCAGTACAGTTTGATCTCGGTCTTGCAATCCGATTTTGCCAGTTCGGCCGCATGAGAAAACGGACCGGGAATTCCGTTTCCACCAGCTATAAGAAGTGCCTTTGAATAGTGCTGATAGTCGGATTTCTCAGCGTATGGGCCCTCCACAGCAATTGGTATGGTGCAGGATGTTGATCCAGAAGCAAGCACGCGACGGGCCAAACTGCGAGTGGCTCCGTTTTTGACCTTCACATAAAAATGAATATGCTTGGTATCATTGGCCTGTGAAGCCACAAACGTGAAAGGATGAGACTGGAAAAATAAGGCAGGCGTAATGAAATAGACAAATCCATGAGCGCCTGGATATGGAAGCCAATGGCTAGGTCTCTCCACAGAAATCTTGAGTGTCTCCATTTCCACGAGTTCCACGCGTGATTTTCTAACTCCAAAAACAGCCAGTCTTGCAATACGAACAACAGCATCTAATATCCAAACCGCAGCTGCTGCATAATAGTATTCAAGGTATGACAAACCAGCAACATGAAGCCAAGAGGCAGCGAGAAAGATTGCAGCCAATACGATATGAGCTATCAAAAATGCCTCGTATGAAGCTCTGCGTACACAGAAAACTGAGAAGATAATAATAAACCCAGAAGCAACAGTTCCAGCAATTCCCCAGCGATAGTATGGAGCTGCCAGTCTGGAGGTCCACTTTCCGTATGCCATGGAATTGATTGCCATTGCACCAGAATGAACAATCACTTCGATAACGTAGAGTCTTGCTAGCCATTTGTGGTAAGTTGCAAAGACACTAAAGTTCCAGCCTGTGAGCCATTGCAAAAAGTTATTTCTTCCGGCGAACAAAAACACGAGAGGAGTCATGTAGGAAGCAATGATGCAAGAACGATCGCCTATGTAACGACCCAGAGCAGCTCTTTCTGTGAAGGTGAGATCACGATCATCATAAGTGTAGCCTATACACGTTGCCAGAACGAGGTAGACGGTATTGACTGCTATGATTACGGCCTCCAGTCTAGTAGGAAGATATCCGAATATGCCCACAGATTGGATGTGGGATTTGTGATAGACTGCTGGCATTCCCACGAGTGAACGGAATTTGCGGAAAGCGATTCCATTGAACCAATTGAGAGATCTTGGAAACACCTTGGACAAAATGTTGCTGGATATGGCACATAGAAGAATTACACACCATAACCCCAAAAAGCCCATTCCCAAAAACTGCGAATTATCCTTGTTGGTAAATCGAATTTTGGCTGCAACGTAATAACCGGTGTAGTAGGAAGTCATGTTTCCGTTCTTGACAGGGTGGTAGTTCATTTCAGAGTGATTAAAGCCCGCAGGTGGATCGTTCAAATCAATCCAGTAGTCTGTGGCATTGGCGTAGGAAGCCAAAAGCTGCTCGTCCGTAACCGTGATGCCAGCAGATGCACAATTGGACTCAAAACGACTTAAAAGAACGTCCATATCTGTTTCGTTTCTATCATAAAGGCATTGCATTACCGTGGCCATAGCAGCCTGGTTCACACAGGCACAACTGCCAAACCCATAAGATGCCATGCTCATGCAATATTTGGTCTGCTTGAGCATGGCACTGTTGCACGAGTTCAGAACGTATTTGTCATGAATAAACCATGTTTTTGCACTTGCCACAGAAATTAACAGCGATGCAAGTAAAAGTGAAACTGTCCTCATAGTGGCGGCGATAGTAACGAAGAATCAGGCTTGGAGTTGATTGAGTTATGCCGAGCGTTCTGCTATTTATGCTGAGCACTCTCAGATCGCAAGAGATAATATTGCTCGGAGGATTTGAGCAATTAAGCTGCGTAAACCTGTTTTTGGGGGCTGTGGTTCGATGTGCCGAATGCGTTCTATGCCTGGTATGGTGAGTACAACTCTGAAGAGGAAACTTGAAGGCCACGTAATTTTTGAAACAAAACTCAGGGCCTCAAGTTCAGCAAAAATGCACAGGCTTATTAATAGATTATCACAGAAAGGCAATATGGTATAAAATAAGAAGAATCTACCCACTCAACGACTGGCCTGGATGTGTTCATCACAAGTTCTCGAAAAACGAGCAAATTAAGCGTATGAATCCGGACGATTCTCAACTAGCAATGCAGTGACTAAAGAGACTCTCTTTGCTTGGAGTCCATAAAAATGAGTCAATAGAATTTGGAAGTTACTCAATATGGAGCACCCAAGAAGTGCTCGAGGTTATGGGACGGGCTTTCAAGGCACCTCGAACTGCGCCGCACGAGCAGGCGCATGGCGCCGTTGTGGCACTGCAAAGGCTTGGAATACCATGGAAGAAAGGAGGAATTTTCTTCAAATTACTCAAAAATCATCTTTTATAACAATTGGTTTAATGTCATTCAGCATCCTTCAGGTTTCCCTCGCTGGCTTCTCTCTTATCGCCCTAGATGGTCTCCTCCACACGGAGTTTCTGAGATCTCGGAGATTTCTGTCGTGTGCTACCCCAACCGTTTTTCGTAAGCATGATTCTTTCCCGTTTGGGAAACTTTTGATGGACACGACAATAAATTTGTGAGAGTTGTGTATTCATCAATTGATCACGTGATTACGACAACGTTTGTATCTGTGGTATCTACATCTCTGATCTCGATCTCCATCTTTTATCGCTCTTATTGCCTGTACCCGTGTTTCCAGCAGATGTCTACCAAACCATTACAGTCGCAAGAGTCTTATTCGTCTACGGAAATTGATAAGGGTCCATTTTTGGCATCAATGGCGCCAGCAGAGTCTATCCAGCCGAATGGAGCTGGGATCCGCCTTCTGACCTTCAATACATGGGGACTCAAGCTTGTTTCCAAACACAGAAAGGCACGGTTACATGCAATTGCCGACAAGATTGCTCTCGATGATGCATATGATGTGATTGCGCTTCAGGAAGTCTGGTGTAAATCTGATTGGGATTATTTGGTGGAGCGGTGCGGTTCAAAGTTCCCCTACAACCGAGTTTTCTACTCGGGCATCCTTTCTGGGCCCGGGTTGGCAGTTCTGTCAAAACTGCCAATCGAATCGACTTTTCTTTACCGGTTTCCAATTAATGGAAGGCCTTCTGCTTTCTTCAGGGGCGATTGGTATGTCGGCAAAAGTGTTGCCGTGACCATACTCAAAACCGCTTCCAGTGGTTCGATCGCGCTCCTGAACAGCCATATGCATGCGCCATACGCTCTCAGTGGCGATGCCGCATATTCATGTCATAGAGCGTGCCAGGCGTGGGATTTTTCCCAGATCGCTTCCTTGCTTCAGAAGGCTGGATATGCTGTCATCGTGGTTGGAGACCTCAATAGTAGGCCTGGATCCCTCCCCCACCGCATCTTTGAATTTGAGGCTGGCCTCCAGGATAGTTGGGAGTTACTTCATGGCCGTCAGCCTTTGGAATATCCCAAATCTCTTTCCCCAGAAGACCAGATCCGCTTAGCAGGAGCCACCTGTGATTCCACTCTAAACACATGGAGAGCGGACCGTCAACCCACTGAAGCATGTCGACTCGACTATGCTTTGGTTGATGCTAGAAGAATCATTCCAATTGGTGCAAGTGTCGAGTTTACAGAGTCCATCCCCGGTATTGGGTCATATTCCGATCATTTCGCCTACTCTCTCCGTTTCAAGGTCGACACTCGTTCCCGTGAACGCCCTAATGGATTTGCTGGGGATCGTGCTGCAGTTCACGCAGATTTGATGCAAGAAGTGCAGACCTATATTAATACCACGTGTAAGTGGCAAAGCAATTGGCGTTACTGGCATGCGGCTCTGTCTATTCTGGTTGTGATAGCATTCCATCCGGTGATTGTCGTGGTTTCTTTCATTGCTCCGTGGGCGTCAATTTTGTTCCAATTCTTTTCCATACTCATAGCCCTTTCTGGAGTGCTCAACGGGTTCATTGCACTGTTATTCGGCAGGTCCGAGAAGAGAGCTCTGATGGAAGTGTTGCAGGAGGTTGAAGACCGTCAGAACGCTCAATGAGGCTTTTGTTGGGAAAATCATAGCTGTAATAGAAAGGGAGAGGGATTGATAGTGTGTACGCTTGTTCTGGTCGAATCTGCACATTTGGGTAACAAACCGTGGCTTTGCCCAATTTTGGTAAGCTCTCATTTATTTTCATAAAACTTTGGCCATGTTCCTTTAATGAGCTGGGGAGGATGCTATGGGAAAGCTCAGGCTTCTTCTTAAAAATGTCGGGCGGCAGCTCATGCCACTAGATTAACTCTCTACAACTAGTTATTGTAGCATAACATACACACGTATTTCGTCTACGAAGTCTAGAGGCTCTGGTGCACCCGTAGTTCAAGATCATTACCCAAAAAGGTAAGACTGACTTGAAGGATTGTGAGCGATGTGCTCCCAAACCGGGCCGAGGCACGAGTTGAAAGATCAATCATTGAGCCCTGACCACAATCATCAAGCTTCCTCAAGCCTGCATTTCATTGTGCGAGTTTTTGGATGAATATCGAGCACATTCACTAGCCACATTAAAAACAGCGTAAGTAGGCAAAAATGAAACATTTTAAAGTCCCCAGTGTGCGGGTACAATAACCGATTCTCTGACGTTACGAGCCCCAGCTCGTCGTGTCGGCACCAAAGATAAACCTCGCTTAGGCTGCTCCTTAAACACGAAAGCACTCGTTTTCTCTAGATCAACCAGTTCAAGGCCGGTTTGACAGCGGATTTGACCCTTGTGATCCTTGAAGAGAGTCATTTCCCCAACTGATCAGGTTTTTTGTCCCGGCCAATAGCGTTGTTGCAATGTCAAACGACGCTTCAAAAGACATTCCCGGGGCGTTTCCTGGGGATGACGGGAAGGATAGGCCGTCGCGCTCGCGCTCCCCTCTCCAGAACTTCTTGGTTGAGAAGTCAACTGCATTATCGCCGACACGATTGATATCGCATTCGTTCTCTTCAGCTTCTGTGATTGGTAAACGTGGGCTCAGTTCGGGGTTGGAAGCGCTGCGGCTCTCGCGGCCCGACTCGCCACTTTCATCCGGCAGGACAAGAGAAGAGACCCTGGGAAAGGACTATGGTCGTCCCGTTGATGGAATGGCTAAGTCGATTGTGACGATGCTGACAGCTGCCAGTATGTATGCCGGATTAACTGAATTTGAGGCAGGCCAAGGGGATGAAGTGTTGGCGGAGGATGAGATAGTCACTGACGAGACAAGTGAAGCTGGCCTGGGTGAGCCTGGCGAAGCTGGTGGGCCTGCTGAATCTTATGGTGAGCCAGTTGGTGGAGTTTCTGGAGCTCTGGGGGTTGCTTCGAGTAAGCCAGTTGAATCTTATGAGCCCACTACTGATGAACCCTCCATACCTCCTCCAGTTGTTCAATCCACCAACCCACTGGACTCGATGAATCAGCTCAGAAGGAGACCAACACTTTTTGAACTCTCGGTTGTCAATAAACTCACATCCGCAACTAAGGACTCGTGCACCAGCCAGGAGCGAGCTTCCGCGATTTCCGCAAAACTGCAGCAGACGTTCGATATCGCGCCCAACGACGAGTTCATCAATGATTACCCATGCTGGTTGCTACGCGATGTCCTTCTCCAGGGACATCTCTACATCACCAAGTTCCACGTATTGTTCTTCGCTTACTTGCCTAAGAAGCAGGGCTCCATTGCCAAGCGTGGTTCTCTCTCGGTGAAATCGTACCCCAGCCATAGGCTCCACAGGAAATGGGCAATTCTACGAGACAACACGTTCTCGCTGTACTCAGACTCGACGGAACTGTATTTCCCAAGTTTGGTACTGGACTTGAGGTATGCTTTGAGAGCCGAGATCGTCCACGAGGGAAAGGATCCCAACGTGGCGACTTGGTTCCGCATCATAACGGAATCACGCTCTTATTCGTTTGAGGCTGATTCCCTGGATGCTGCTCGTGGCTGGGTCAGCGTCATCAAGAAACAAATTTTTTCAGCACGAAATAAAAAGGGTCATGCTACTATCAAGATGCCCTTGAAGAACGTCATGGATGTCCAACTTGATACGATTCTTGGCAATGCTCAGAGCGTTAAGATCAAGGTTTTGGAGAGCTCTGAAAGTTTTGCTTTGGATGATTACTTCTTGATCTTCTTCAACGGGGCTACGAATGTAGTTGCAGATATCGATCAAGTTTGGAAAGACGATGATGCGGCTGCGTCGCGGGAACTTTCTGACTCGACAGAGTCTGTCGTCGAAAGTATAGTTAAGCCAGAACAGGAAACAGAGCCTATAGTTGAAGATGATGATGAGAGCCGATACCGGCTTTCCAAGCTGACCGGTTCTGCTAAGTCACTGGTGCAGGGAATTGTGAATATTCCCACCAACCTGACCCATAACCTCTGGAAAACGTCGTTTTTCCATTACGATGACCGCATCGCAATGGAAATGGGACAGGATTCGAACTTGGTGATGGACTCAAAACAGCGGAGTATCTCAAATTCCCGTTTTCGCGAGCATTTTCAGCTCCCAGAGACTGAAACACTGATATCTGTGTATTATGCCCATCTCCAGCGCAATATCCCACTATACGGAAAGATCTACATTGGTACGAACGAGATCTGCTATCGATCACTGATTCCGGGCACAAAAACGCTGATGATTCTTCCTTTCTCGGATATTGAGACTGTTCACAAAGAGAAGGGCTTCCGGTTTGGCTATTCGGGGCTGGTGGTGGTCATTCATGGCCATGAGGAGCTCTTTTTTGAGTTTGGATCTTCCGAATCTCGTGACGATTGCGAGCATGTGCTACTAAAACAGGTCGACAAATTCCGGGTGGTATCCGAGAGCACCAGCGAGAGTTCTGATGATGTGAGACTGGCTGATTCTCCACGAAACCCAATAGCAGATGCGAGATTGCGACTTTTTGAGAATAAGATGAATGATTTCGTGGGAGTTGACGTTCCCATTATCGTTGAGGATGATCCTTACGAAGAGACGGTTTTCAAGCCCAGTAAGTCGTATCGTTTCACGCTTCTCACAATTGGTTCCCGTGGAGATGTCCAGCCATACATAGCCTTGGGGAAGGGCCTACTTGCTGAGGGTCATCAGGTGAAGATAGCCACACATAAGGAGTTCGAGGGGTGGATTTTGAGTCATGGGCTCCAGTTCGCCGAAATTGCAGGAGATCCGGCAGAGTTGATGTCTCTAATGGTGCAGCATGGCACCATGAGCGTCGCATTTCTGAAGGACGCCTCGTCGAGGTTCCGTGGCTGGATTTCAGAACTTTTGGCTTCTTCGTGGGAAGCCTGTCAGGACACGGATGTATTGATTGAATCTCCCAGCGCAATGGGAGGTCTCCATATTGCGGAGAAACTCAAAATCCCCTATTTTCGTGCTTTTACGATGCCATGGACCAAGACTAGAGCTTATCCGCATGCCTTTATAGTTCCAGACCAGAAGAGAGGTGGTTCCTATAACTATCTTACTCATGTTATGTTCGAGAATGTGTTTTGGAAAGGAATATCTGGTCAGGTGAACAAATGGCGAGTCGAGACCCTTAAACTGAAGAAAACAAACCTCTCACGGATGAAACAGTACAAAGTGCCGTTTATGTACAATGTCTCACCTACCGTGTTGCCTCCATCGGTTGATTTTGCCGAATGGGTGAATGTGACTGGTTATTGGTTTCTTGATGAAGCCAACCATTTTGAGCCCAATAAAGCGCTGGTTGAGTTCATAGCTAAAGCTCGTTCAGACGGAAAGAAAGTGGTCTATATTGGATTCGGATCTATAGTGGTTAGCGATCCAAAGGAGCTGACCCAGGCAGTAGTGGATGCCGTTGTTGATGCTGATGTGAGGTGCATTCTCAACAAAGGTTGGTCTGACCGCTTGGGAGCCAAGACAGAAATCGAAGTTGAACTACCCGAGCAGGTGTACAATGCCGGGTCGGTGCCGCATGATTGGCTATTTCCCCAGATTGATGCGTGTGTTCACCACGGAGGCAGCGGAACTACTGGAGCAAGTATGAGGGCTGGGCTTCCAACTATCATAAAGCCTTTCTTTGGAGACCAGTTCTTCTATGCTGGTCGTGTGGAAGATATGGGTGCCGGGTTCTTTCTCCGGAAACTGAACGCCAAAAGTCTGTCAAAGCTGTTGAGACAGGCTGTTAGTGATAGGAGAGTGATTGAGACTGCCCGTGCTGTTAGTGAGAAGATCCGGCGCGAAAACGGTGTGGAGAAGGCCATTGAAATCATCTATACGGAGATGGAGTATGCTCGCAAGCTCAGTGTGAGCAAGCAAGGAGATGACGAGCCTGAGGAGGAAGAGAGTCTGGATTCGTGGCTTTTGGTATAGCTGGTACGGGCACTGTTGATCTTTTGAGGGACACTTTTTTTTCAAGAATATCGGGCAAATCGTTGACAACTGGACCTGTTATTGGGTGATTTCTCAGTAGAGACGTAGGTTGAGCCGCACGAAGAAAATAAATGACGTGCACATGTCGATTTTAATTTTTTGTTTCTTTTTCTATTTATGGTTGATACACTATCTTTGCACCCCCACCAGCCTGGAAACCGCACTAAAAGTAGGATCGGCCTGCAGACAATCTCGCGTCTCTTCGTGATTCCCCCCCCTTGTTCCTGATTACTCAACATAGCGGACGATTTGCTGAAGTTTATAGAACATACAAGCTGTGTTAAGTTCATAACAGCCCTAATTTATCAGTTCAGCCGAAAAAAAGTGAGCTTCCAGTGGAATTTTTCACCAGGTCCATACGCTTAGGGTGTCGATCCTTTTGAGGAAAGCGCTCGTGTGACACAGACTTTAGATTTTTGCATTTGTTTGGTTCCCGGCTTTCTCGTGAGTAGTCTACGTCATGATGAGAAGCATGGAGAAGACCATGAGCATCAATCTGAACGAATACCAGAACCTCATGTCCAATATCCGGGGCCAGGAGCAGATGATCATCACCATGATGAACAGGATAGAGGTCCTGCAGGAGAGGTTGGACAAAGTTGACAAGGGCATGCTGGAGCGTATAGGACGAGTCCAGGGCGATTTCCAGCGTTTTTTGCAGGACCAAATGCGTTATTTCGTGGATAAAAGCAGTCCTGGATCCCATGAGACCAGGTTTGAAAGCTTTGAAAGAGTGGAACCACCCCAACACCTAGGTCAAATCAGTCAGCTGAACCAGTTGAGCCAATTAACCCAGCTTGGGCAGCTGGGGACGAGTCAGAGCCAGAGCAGTGGCCATAGCTCTGATGGAAGCCGCAATTTGATTCCTGATATCCGCCTCAACCGCCGAGTGCGGAGCGTCCAGGATGTCTGGGAGGAATGGCACAAGGGCTACAAGAATAATCCACCTCTTAAGGACCTCGAGAAGGTTTACAAGGCCAAATGGCGTCGTGGAACCATCAGCAAAACAGCCCAGCGGCGCAAAAAGATTGTTGAGGCGATAGAACACGCCATCAACGTGGAGATGCTGGACGAGTTCGAAGCTCTACGCAGACTTGAGGAGTTTCGCGTTTCCCGTAAAAAATCCATGTTTTGGCTGTATAACAATGTTCCCTCAAGTCTGAGGGATTTGCCCTGACGCAGCTAGCGCGCCAGCAGCGCTAGCTCACTCGCAGATAGGACTAACGGAAAAAAAGCCATTTGTGGCAAAACTATTATTCAACACCGTAGCATATACAATCGTAGAAACCGGGAGCCTTTATGAGAGCGGTAAATTCCAGGGTTGCGGTTGGAAAAGAGCAAGAATGACGGTGGTCCAGGCCGGTTTCAAAGGCTGGTTTCCAGCTTATGCACTACCCAATAGATATGTTTGGCCAATTCAATTGCTCGACAGCGCTTTAGAGTATTTTATGGGCCAATGACGGCCTAATGGACCGTCTAAATTTAGACGGCAACCGAGAATAGGCCGTTTGGATAAGGTGCGGCGTCTTTTTGGTTTATGCACATAGTTTTGATATGCAGCACGTTTTGGGGACGGACACGAAATGCGGGAACGACGGGCCAAGCCTTGCAGGGACTCTGCGATTACAAGGCTTGCAGAGGCGGTTCTAAGGCGGCTCGAAGGCGGTAATCTCCCAGAGTGCCAAGTAGAATTGTATGTGCAGCGCCCACAAATTCGCCAAACGTCTCAAATCCATCGCCGGCTGTCCCGACCCTCTTCGTTCCCACTCCCAATACCCGACTTGGCGGAATCACCTCGCAGGTATTTTGGCGCTGTACACTACCCCTCCCATCTTTTCCGTCTGCCGGTTTTGGCCTCTGCAACTGGGAGACGTTTGACACAATGTGATGCCATTGAGAGTTTGAAACGGAGCTGCAACGGGCTCAATTAGTGGCATTTTCGGAAACGAAAAGCGTCAGGATGTGGCGCTGAAACCATTCTTTGCAAAGTTTTTACCAACAGCTGTGTTAACCGCCAGTAGCGAGACCAGCGGGCCAACCGGCACGCTCCCGCGCCCAGTTGTCTTGGTGATTGCAGGTTTCATTTCTGAAAACCTTCTCGAAACAGGCCTGGAGCAGCGACAGCCGCCCAAACGCAACACATCTCACGCGAACCGTAAAAGGTTATGCTGCCATGTGGCATTTTTATTTGGCCTTTCCTGAAGGGGAGATCTAGAACCGTAGGGTTGTAAATCATATTTAAAGGCTTGCGCCCCCTAGCTGATTCAGTACCACGCTCTGAATAGTTTACGCCTGGTGTTTGTGATTTTTATATTCAATAGACTCCAGGTTATATAGGAGCTTCCGAATAAGCAGCCTTAATTGACAAAAATGGTGAGTTCCCCTTGCTGGCCTGCTGGTCTGAAGCTGGATCATCTTCTGCTCTATAGATCCGGACCTCACGATCCGCCACATCCCGATCTCCACAGATTGACTAACTCTCCGTCCAGTATCCCAGTGTTCCCCAACACAATCCCTCGGGATCTGTCAATTCTCTTGCTTCAGGCTCAACCTTAGACTTTGAGCCTTTGGAGCCGAGAACTCCTCCGCCTGGGCCAGATGTGTGTGCCATCTCCAAAGACCAACATGGCTGTAGGCTGCTACAGCGCCGTCTGGACGAGGACCCGCGGGCCAATTTCGCACCCATTTTTGAGCGTGTATTGCCACAGTTGGTGGAACTCATGTGCGATCCCTTTGGCAATTATCTCGTGCAAAAATTGGTGGCGCTGGCGCCCACCCACCACAAAAACCTGATCTGGCTGCGGATCCAGGCAGATGTGCCGAAAATCGCAGTTGACCAGCATGGAACACGATCTTTGCAGAGGTTGGTGGATTGCATTGACGACGACGTCCAGATCGCTGTTTTTGGCAATTCTATTCGCAATTGCGTTGTTGCCTTGATCCTGGACCTCAATGGCAATCATGTGATCCAAAAGATATTAAATGATCGTGTGGACCTGCTCGCTACCAGCTTCTCTTTCGTGGTGGACTCCATCTGCAACGATATGGTTCGAGTGGCTACACATCGCCACGGCTGTTGTGTTCTTCAAAGATGTTTAAAAAGTTGTGGGAACTCTCAATTCCACCAATTGGCGCTGCAAATTATGGCCAATTGCCAGTTGTTGATGGCGGACCAGTTTGGCAACTACGTCGTGCAGCATCTAGTGTCCTACGGTGATTCGGGAGTCAATTCGCACTTGGCTTTGCAGGCTGCAGCGAATTTGGTGAATCTTTCTACTCAAAAATTTTCTTCCAATGTGGTGGAAAGGTTGTTGCGATTGGACCGTTCGATTGCTCTTCCATTGGTCAAGGAACTGTGCAGACCCGAGATTCTGGCTGTTTTGGTCCAGGATCAGTATGGAAATTATGTAGTGCAGACTGCGATTGATGTTGCTGATGATGAGCATAGATTGATGATGGCGGAGTTGGTGAGGCCATTGCTGGTGACGGTGAAGAACACGCCTTTTGGACGGAGGATCCAGATCAAGCTTGAGACTGCCATGAGGCAGGGACGGGTTGGGCATGGAACACAGAGCGCTATTCAATTTCAGGGTCAAAATATGGGTCAAAATATGGGCCAGAACGTTGGCCAGAATATGGGTCAGAACATGGCTCAAAATATGGGTCAAAATATGGGTCAAAATATGGGTCAAAGACTGAACCAGACTCTTTACCAAAGCACTGGCTCGAAGCAGAGTCAGTTTCAGAGTGAAATTTCGGGCTTCCAAGGCTTTCAGGGATATCAACCTCAGGCTTCTCAGGTTTCTCAAGCTTCCCAAGCTTCTCAGCCCCAATTCCAGATTCCTCCCCCAGCTCAAACTCTTGCGTTCACGCCTCTTTCCACCGGATCAAGCACATTTTCGCAAATCCCCCACTCTTCCACGAACGAATCACCTTTCCAGCGTTCGCTGAGCCAATCCAGTGCTTCCAACCCGGGACTCCACTACCACTCCAGTTCTGGATCAATCGACCCGGTAACACCTCTGTTAACTCCATCATATGTACTCTCGAACACCAGTTCGTCGTACTTTGCACTGAAAGGCCCTTCTCTCCCACCCTTTGGCCATGGATTTTCCAGCTCAAGCCATATGTCGCCAGGTCTGGGATTGGATCTGGATGACGGAATGGGTAACCTCAGCCTGGGAAGTTGGAAGTAAAGCAACCCTTTCCTTTCTTAAATCCACCTGTGTCTCGTTCCTGCCTCTTTTTATGTTTTGTTTATAGTGTATAAGGATATTTGGGTTTCATTACCGTAGTGTCTCGGCGTTACATCCTTCTCCTCTTAGCCTTTTCCCAAGTGTTTTTCACCTTCTTGGACTTGAACCGTTCGCCCTCCTTGTCATTGCCAAACATACTCCAGTCCTCACCTGCAAATGTGTCCTTCTTGCGTTTCTGTTTCTTGGTCACGTTCTCGGGTAATCTGGTGAAGTTCTCCTCTTCGTACCGCGTGATCTCACGTTCCTTCTCAACGTCCTTGGATGTCTTTACACCACGACCGTGGTCCAAAATCGTGGAGCCGATACTTGATTCCAACATTGGTGTGTCTCCAATCTCCTCAAGATATTCTTCCATGGACTGGAGTTTCTGTCTGTTGCGCCTAGGCTTCTCTTCTGTAGGCGGCACCATAGCAGAGATCCTTGGAGGTTTGTACTTTTCTGTGGACTCGGTCTCAGTTTCTCCTTCAGCGTCATCCTGATCGTTGTGATCATGACGCTTGACCTCACCAGCCTTTGGTTGTGCAAAGTTGGCTGCATTTGGCCTGTAATTGAAAGCATCCTCCTCGTCCTCGCTGTCGTCACTTCCGGAACCGTCTGCGGACTCGTCTACTGTTTTGGACTCAGCTTCCTTCAAATCTTTCTGCATCCGAAGGAATGAACGGGTGAGCTTGTCCATCTGGTATCCCAGCTTCTTTTCCAGGGGTTTGACTCCTCTTTCCAGAACAACTCTTTGTTCCACGGTCTTTTTAACTATGGCATCGATCTGGTCGATATCAACCCCTTCTTTGCTCTCCAGTGCATCCAACTTTGCCAGTGCAAATAGCACCACCGAATTCACATATGACAGCATCGAAGAGTTCTTCAGGGCCAGAAGCGAGATTCCTTCCTTGTTGGCGGTTCCTTCCACCGGATTGGCAGACCCAGATTCCAGCGTCTCCTCCAGATTTTTCAACGACTCAGTCGTCGTTTTTACAGACTCCAGGATGGTCGTAAGAAGCGTTTCCAGTGACATAATGGGTTTAGACCAAAATTAGAGTAAAATTAAACAAAGCAAAACTGATCAAATTCTTACCGAGAATCTGTTCTCTATTAAGTCTTGTTACTTTTCAGTCTGAAAAAAAATTGGTGCCGATGAGGTTACCCGGCCCCCAAGTAATTTTTTTTTAACCCAGTTTTTTTTCGGACAGATACCGCATACATCACATTACTCTTGTATTACCAATCCAATTGTGTTTTAAAAAATGGTAAGTTGGGACAAAATACTGGTTATGCATTTCTCTAGTGATCTGTTTACTAACCCTTCTTTTTCTAGCCTCAAAACGAGTACATAGAGCAGCACATCAAGCAGCACGGCCGCAGGCTGGACCACGAAGAGAGAAAGAGAAAGAGAGAAGCCAGAGAAGGTCACAGAATCGCAAAAGATGCACAGAATCTGAAGGGATGGAGAGGTAAGCAATTTGCGAAGAAGCGTTACAGCGAAAAGGTTGCTATGAAGAAGAAGATCAAGGCGCACGAAGAGAGCAAGGTCAAGGGCCCCAAGCAACAACCCAAGGAAGACGAGGCTTTGCCAACCTATTTGCTGGATCGTGAGACTCAAAACTCTGCAAAGGCCATCTCCACTTCGATCAAGCAGAAACGTATGGAGAAGGCGGATAAGTTTTCTGTGCCATTGCCGCGTGTGCGTGGTATCAGTGAGGAGGAGATGTTCAAGGTTATCAAGACCGGAACTAAGAAGTCCAAGTCATGGAAGCGTATGATCACAAAGCACACATTTGTTGGTGAAGGTTTCACGAGAAGGCCTGTGAAACTCGAGAGAATTATCAGACCTTCTGCACTGAGACAGAAGAAGGCCAACGTCACACACCCAGAGCTGGGAGTGACGGTATTTTTGCCTATTCTAGCTGTCAAGAAGAATCCACAGTCCCCCATGTACACTACCTTGGGAGTTTTGACCAAGGGAACCATTATTGAGGTGAACGTTTCCGAGATGGGAATGGTTACTGCCGGTGGTAAGGTTGTCTGGGGTAAGTACGCACAGATCACAAACGAACCAGACAGAGATGGATGTGTGAATGCCGTTCTGTTGGTGTGATGTGGGCTCTAAAGACTTTGTAACTGAAAAAAAACTGGAAATTGGGATTCTTTTGGGAAACAGCTGTAGAATTAAGTCGACAAGATTGTCAATTTTTTTGTTCTTTGCGAGCGCTCTCGCCTCGCTCTTCTGCCGCATAAAATGTAAAAGGAGAATGCTTTTGCTTTGAACGGTTGTTACCATCGTGAGAGAAAATCTTCTGCCTCGTTTGGTGCTAGCATGCTCGTGGTTTTAGAGACCAAACATATCTATCTACCTTTCCTTTTCTACTAGCTCAAAGCTTTTTTAAAGACTCTTCTGAATCATCCATAGGGCTTTGAAATGTAAGACTTAAGAAGAGACGAGGAGGTGTTCATGTTTTTGGCTAGTTTTTGACTAGTTTTTGGAAATTTCAAAGAAAAATTTGCAGGCTATAATGAATCTCTTTGACAACTTTCCATAGCCTTAACTAGCTCCACGGAGGCCTCGAATTTTATACAAAGAACCACCTAGAATAGTGCACACTAGTCCTCAAACATCCCAATTTCAGTAAGCAGTATATCTTTGAGATTTTATGATTTGTTAGTATTCAAGCCACTGCCCGTTTATCTTGCCCCTGCTTATCTCCGTTTTGTCCGCCGGACTATCTCCGCACAATTTCATGAGAAAAGGATATTGCGGCGATACTATTCGGAGAAAAGCAATAATTTTTTTGAAAAGAAGTTTCTCGGAAATATTAAAATCATATATATTTGCTTGGAAAAGATGGTGGCCCTATGGCTATTCTCAAAATCAACTTTCCAAAAGTTAAATGCCGAACTACACTCTCGTCAGCACTGGCCTCACCAGCGGAATTGGCAGTTATACCAATTCTTACATCGAAAAAAATGGCAAGGACTTTCACCACGTGATGGTGTGTCGCGATCCCAGCAAGGTCGCGAAGAAAGCCAATCTCACCACTGTGAAGTGTGATCTTTCTTCCATTGCGAGCACAAAGAATGCTCTTGAAGAAATCAAAAGCTTGGTCAAAAACGGAAAAATACCACCAATCAAAACTGTTCTCTTCAATGCGGGTGTCTCGAATTTCAGTCGCACAGTTAGCTCCAAGGATGGGTTTGAGTGTACTTTCCACGTGAACGTGATCTCACCTTATCTCTTTGCCAGGGAGCTAATTCCGTTGCTGAAAGAGTTCGGGCAAGGCCGGTTTGTCGTCACCGGAAGTCACTCCCATTTTGCCGACAAAGAGCACACTCGCAACATGGTGCCCAAACCTTATTGGGACGACTCCAGTATGGACCCTGTGATCAAGCCTGTTGCTAATCCAGCGGATGCAAATCCTGAGACCATGGAGGCGGGATTGCGTTCTTATGCGACTAGCAAGCTGGCTCTTTTGTATCTGTTTCATGAACTAGCAAGAAGAAATCCACAGGTCAAATTTCTAGTCTACGAGCCAGGTTTTGTTCTTGGAACAGGGTTGGGAAGAGAGGCTAGCCTATTAGTCAGATTGTTGATGAAGCCGGCTGGTCTAGTGTTCTGGCTTCTGGGATGGAGCATCACGAAGAACAAGTCCGGTTATCTAATGGCAAAAGCCGTCTTCGACGATGAGCTTTTTGCAAAGGTTAATAATATGGTTTATTGCGATCTTGGGAAAATCATCAAGTCTTCTGAGGATTCCTACAATGTGAACAGAGAGAAGCAGCTATTGGATACATTGGAGCGTATAGTTTGAGTGGGGAAAGATGGGGAATTCTCGAGGTGCATGAAACATGCATACGAGAACTTCATCAAATTGAAATAGAGGACGTTTGGAGGGGTATCCCATAACTTTCGAATCTATGAAATGTATCTTAATATTCAAAGATGATTATTGTATGTCTGTATATTAGAAAACCATGAATTCAAGCTCATTTAATTTAAGTTCTCGGTTCAATCGATTGCTCTGATTCTTCCCTTTTCTCTCTAAGCCATGGCCACAGGTCTGCTCTGTCTAATCACTAGTCTAGGCGTCATGCTTCTTTTCCATCCCCTCAGTTAGCTACATAGCGTTCTTGGATGAACCGGTCTGCTCGCATATTAGCATAGTCAGTTCAAACGATCTCCTGTAAGCCTCCTTCACCCCGATGGGGCAATTTAAGCCGCACATATATTGCGTGCCCGACCAAATCACCAACCCCAGTATCGTCAACCGGAGGGTTGACGTAACCATCACTTCTCCGAACTCAACCATTATCGACTTCTTCGCGCCAAAAGAGTTATCACCTGGATTGCGGACGCCCACTTTTGATGGAGCAAAATGGCAAGATGACTTTCATGCGCGCAAAAGACAATCCTAACTCATCGGAGTCTAGCTCCCCGGAGCACGACCATGCCAACAACGCGGGGAAAGAAGACGTGGCCGGCCATCGCTGCGACTTCCCTGGCTGCCATAAGTCCTTTTCAAGGCGAGAACATCTGTCGCGTCATCAACTCAATCACTATCCAAAGAAGGTGTATCGGTGTGAGTGGGATGGTTGCTCCAAGACGTTTGTCAGGAACGATCTGTTACAAAGGCATCTCAAAAGACATAAGGACAAGGAGCAGAAACGTTCTTCCAAGCGACATCAGATCGGAAAAACTTTGGATAGACACAATTCAGTTGGTGATGATGTTGGGACTGGGCAGAGTGATTCGGAAGATGATAGGCCCATGACAGTGGTTCCAAAGACTGAGAGTTTCCAGGTTGACGAACTGCCGCCCGAGGGTTCCAGCTCAAAGAGTCTAATCTCATGGCTGTTCAATGATTCAGAGCGAGATAGTGGAACAGATTCGAAGTCTTCGACGGCAGATGCGGGTCTTGGAAGTCTTTCCTATCCCACAAATGGGGATCTCTTCTTGACTGGACCATTTGATATCAGCCCGAATGCAATGATGGGGCTTTTACAGAATGTCAATACTTCGACGACGAACTCTCCGGCACCAGATTTGTTTCCTGACCATGACAGATCAATAATCTCGCGTTTAACTGAGTCCAAAGTCGCAGAATTGGGCCAGACAATAACGGATATCCAAAAGAACTCCAACTTCACCCTCAAAAGGCTAGAGAGGATGCTAGACATGTACTGGAACTTCTTCCACCCCAGGTTTCCGATTCTACACAAGCCCACGTTTGTGGCAGCTGACTCTCCGCCGGTTTTGCTGCTTGCAATGGCGATGATGGGCTCAAAGTTGGCTGGATGCGTCTCAGAACAGGTCAATGATATCGATCAGCAGATTGACAAACCCAGCGAGTTTGCTCTTGCCATTGCAAAGCCATTGAGGTGGCTCATTTTTTCATCCCCACACTTCCATCCACCGGCCAAAATATGGATTATCCAGAGCCTTTTGATTCTGGAATTCTACGAGAAAAACTGTTCCATACGCGAGATGCACGAAAGGGCCCATCTTCATCACGGCACAACCGTGCAGCTTTTGCGAAGAAGCCCTTCTCTTGGTGGAAACCCTTTCAAGCTGGACGAGATGGAAAGCTCCGAAAATATATATAACAAGTGGATCGAAGCAGAATCCATGAAACGATCAACGCTTATGTGCTTCTATATGGACGCTATTGATGCGATTTCTTTCGGTCACCAAATTTTGATTTATGCTCACCAGATCCAGATGACGATGCCGTGTGATGACTCGCTGTGGGAGAATGCACTGACTGCAAACCCAGTCAAGCCTGTAAACGGCAACGTACACTTTCTGGTTGCGCTCAAAAACCTCTTGAAC
Organism: Kuraishia capsulata CBS 1993; assembly: GCF_000576695.1. Lineage (NCBI taxonomy): Eukaryota > Fungi > Ascomycota > Pichiomycetes > Pichiales > Pichiaceae > Kuraishia > Kuraishia capsulata. Next base: position 1,074,536 of record NW_019172956.1, read on the forward strand.
GGTATCCCCGTAAAGACCAATTCGTTTGGCAAGAAAGTGCTCGTTAGTGGAATTTGCTCCATAATGTACCAGATGCAACAGCGTGAATTGCAGGCTTCTTTTGGATTGGATGGAAAAGGCTCATCATCCGGAAACTGGAGACAGATGCTGATTGCAGCGTTTGCCGTTTGGAGAAATGATGTTGGTGGCTCTTGTTGCAGTTCACGGACAGCCATTGAGAACACCTCTTCAGCGCAAACCAGTCTTCTCGCTGAAAACCAGAACGATATCCGGTCGCCTCAGTTCTCGGAGAGTGACACGCGCTGCAAATGTATTGCGTATCACATGGCACATATTTTTATGAGCATTTCCCACTACGATTTCATGATTTTCGCTGGTGCTCCGTGGCGGATGAACGTGAAGCCAACTTTAGCAGACCGCCAGGCAATCTCCAAACGTGTATACGATTGGTCCAAGAGCGAGCATGGAAAAATATGTGCCCTGCAGTCGTATCTATTACTTTGGGAGATGTTTTTGAGTCCACAAGATGGAAAATATGAGTTTAATTACGAATATGACGCAAGTACTGATATCTTCTTCAGGTCGAATGTGGTTGGACTGTGCGTGATCGTTCTATGGTGCTACAATTTCTGTAATTACGGCCCAGAATCGTACTTTTTGTCCATCGAAGGCGAAGCTGAAGACGGCGTGGCCAAAGCGGAACAACGTGAAGATGGGTACCATTATCTGCGCAGAATCCGCACTGAGATGACCGGATTGGCTGGAGGAATCTGTTTGCACACTTGGTACAGCAACATGAGCGGAAACGTGTTTTACAACGCGCTGAAACGACATGCGTCGATCTTGCTGGATGTGAAGAATAAGGAGTATATTGTGGGACTATGCCAGATGGTGAGCAAAATGTTATGGGATGCGGACTATTCTGTGGCCAGAGAGCATGCGCGGTTGCTCCAGCATTGTGCTGAGCGCAGCATGGGCTCACATCGCATAGTCAAAGAGGACATGTATATGTAAAAACAAGATTACGAAAGAGCGACAAATCATCGTATACGAGCGGAGGCTATGTATTTTTGGGGTTGAAATTGCGCGCTGCGCCCAATACACTAGTTGAATATTCGTCTTCAACGCTATTTTCAACATGCATACCCAATTAGGAAAGATCTCTTTTGGGTTATGGACGTTGACTCGTCCCGAGGGTACCCTTACATGGCCGAGACGGAAATCTAAGAGATATCGCGAAGTGGAAGGCCATGTGATAGCAAGAATACAAATATAGGTAATAATCCGGACGACTGCAGACGGCTGTTCGTGGAAATTGAGACCGATCCACCTCCCCTGATTGCAAACCCAGGTCCCTGGTTAAAAAATTGTCCTCTGCACGATGTTTACCCCTGTCCCAAATCTAATCTACAGAGTTCGATATAACAGCTACATCTAGAGAACAAAAAACTTTAGTTTCTCACATTTCCTTCACATATTGTGGAAATTTTGCATAATCCAACTAAATCTACTCCCTCATAAGCCTGAAATCTGACTTCTACCGCCCTCACCGCTGTGGCACCTATGGTCACCATACGTGCACAGACCAATTGGTGATTTGCGGAGAAACGCAAGTGCGCTGTTGTAGGTGCATTGTCATGGGGTATGACCGTTCATGTTGTGCTCGTTCTGCTTCTTTCGAAATCTTCACAACCAAATCACTCGCATATCCTCTTGGTCGTATTAGCCTATTCTACATGCCGGAAGGTTCTAGCGCGCAAGATTCTCATCTGCTGGGCCCTGAGGAGGTGCAGGCGGATGAGGACCATTCCTTTATTAGCAACGCCAACACAGCAACCACTTCCGATCGCATAGAAGACCAGTTGAACACGGTGATCAATCCGCATCGCTCCACGTTCTATATCATTGTGCTGACGATTGTTGTCGGCAGTTTACAGTTGGCTTGGTCGACAGAGTTCTCAGAGGGAACACCTTTCTTGCTATCTCTTGGTATCTCAAAGCAGGTTCTGGCACTGATTTGGATTGCAGGTCCAATCTCGGGAACTGTTGGTCAGCCTATTGTTGGAATTTTCAGTGACAAGTGCAATGCAGCAATTGGAAGACGAAAACCGTTTATTCTGGGTGGATGTGCTGCCACGGCGTTCTCGCTGTGGTACCTGTCGCACTCCACTTCGATAGTAGGTTTTTTCGTGCGCGGAGCAGATCAGGATAGGATCAACCGAATTGCAGTGCCATTTGCAGCCTTTGGTGTGTACATGCTGGACTTTTCGATAAGTGTAATCCAGGCCTCCAGTAGAGCTTTCATCGTTGATTGTGTGCCCACGGACCAGCAGCAGATTGCCAATGCCTGGGCAGCAAGGTCTATAGGATTGTTCAACATTGTGGGGTTCTGGCTGGGAACAGTGGATCTCACGCGCCATCTGAGTTTCTTTGGGGACACTCAGTTCAAGGTGCTTGCGACTGTAGCGGCGATTTTCCTGACTGTTTTGACATGTGCGGCGTGTTGGTATGTTAAGGAACGGAATCCGCAGACGGATATCGCAATCCGCGCGGAAAGAAGGAAACACCACAGGAAACTGATCGCTATGGGCATAGACGACGACAATCTAAATGTTTTCACGGCGATTGTGTCACTCTTCAAACAAACGGTCCATTCGATCAGAAAACTACCGCCCCAGATTAAGATCGTTTGCTATGCCGAGTTTTTTGCTTGGATTGGCTATTTCCCTATGTTGTTCTACACGACTACGTATGTGGGTGAGCTGTATCTCTATGAAAACGGTTACTCCAATCCTTCGAGCTTGCCTCCAGAGCAGAGACAACCTCTTCTGGACGAGGCTACCAGACGCGGCACCTTAGCCCTGCTGTTGCACGCAATAACCACGCTGGCTGTGGACCTTGTGCTTCCTCTGTTGGTATCGCCCCATTCAAGTGCTGTTCAGACCCATTCTTGTGATTCAGCTTGGTATAGATTCAAGACATTTGTCCAAAGCGTCTCCGTGATCAAGACTTGGGTTGTGAGCCACGCTGTGTTCATTCTGTGCACACTTTCCACATTCTGGATTTGGAATTCGAGGAATGCCATCATCATGTTCGGTTTCTTGGGGATTCCATGGGGTGTTGCGCTGTGGGCGCCTTTCGTGTTAATTAGTGAGGAAGTAAGTCGCATCAAGGACATCAAGGCTCGTGCTGCAGTCGTTGCAAATCAGTACCATCACCATTCGCGTTCCCGCCAGTTTGACGATGATGATGCTACGTTCAACCCTCACGTTTCGCCTCAGTTGGATAGTGACTTTGACTACTCATCTCTTGATCCTTCGGTCTTATCCGGAATCAATGGTGTTATGGGAAAGTACTCAGCTGTGGTCCATCCGAAGGTAGTGGCCAAATATGACCACATGGAACACGAATCTGGAATCATCCTTGCCATTCATAATGTTTACGTTGCTGCACCACAGATCATCAGCTCGCTGGCGAGTAGTCTGCTCTTCCGCCTGCTTGCCTTGAAGAAAGGAGAAGAGGGTTTCGACGATAGTCTGGGATGGGTGTTTAGATTTGGTGGATTAGCTGCAATTGGTGCTCTTGTGCTGAGCATGAGGGTGAAAACCAATGAGCAGCTAATGGAGGAGGACTGGGAGGAATCGCAAGCTTGAAGGATGAGGTCTTTGGTGAAAATATGAGGGTACTATCACTGGTGTTCCGGCTGATTGTCAAGCCCAGAAAAAACCCTCTTTTTTGCCCTCTTTTTACGGAGTCGCATCGGATGTGACTGCTGCAGTTAAAAGTGGATAGGCATGGGTTTTCCGGGTTTCGCTTGGTTCAATCCGGTATTTAAAGGCCATATCCGCAGCCTTCGAACGCTGTATAGGTAGAAAAAGGACATTTGTGTTTGCTCGCCTGTAGGTTCCCTTTTTGAATATGGTTTCTACACTACCCGTACGGCCCCCGCGCCAAGTTGCTTAACGGCAATCCCAAGCGACCTAACCTTGTTCTTTTAAATCGCACGTTTTGCTGGTCTTTTCTCTTGTCATTTCTTCTCCTTGCTTCGAGTTGTCTTTTGATTTTCCTCTTCGTTTTGCATGACCCAGTTCCGAGTGTCCAGTACCGTGCCCAAGCTACTGCTAGGTTCTAGAGCGATTTCCGCCTTATGGGCTCATCGCATTGCCGCATCGTCACCCCACGCCAATTACAAAAGGACGGTTGCCCAGCTTTCAGCACCTTTGGTGCCTCCTGGACTGAAAAATGAGCCAATAAAGAGTTTCGGCAAGGAGTCCACTGTTGACTGGGATCTTTTACGAGAGTCAATTATCAAATTGACCGACAATGGCCCTCTGGAAATCCCTGTGATTGTTGGAGATAGCGAAATTTATGCTGCCAGTTCGAACAGACTTGTCTACAACCAGCATAATCCTGGAAACCACGCCCAAATTTTGGCCAATGTAACTCAGGCAAATGCTGAGGATGTAAGGGTAGCTGTTGAAGCTAGTTCTGCTGCTAAAGAAGCTTGGTTAAACACTCCATTTGTGGACCGTGCGGCGGTATTTTTGAAGGCTGCCGATCTGATCTCTACAAAGTACAGATACACGATGTTGGCTGCCACAATGCTTGGACAGGGGAAGAATGTTTACCAGGCTGAGATTGACTGTATTGCCGAGCTTGTGGACTTTTTCAGGTTCAACGTGAAGTATGCCCAAGAGCTCTACTCGCAACAGCCTATTGAGTCTACTCCCGGTGTTTGGAACAGAGCTGAATACAGACCTTTGGAAGGATTTGTATATGCTGTTACTCCATTCAACTTTACAGCTATTGCTGCGAATCTGGTGGGTGCACCAGCTCTGATGGGAAACACGGTGGTTTGGAAACCGTCTTCCTATGCCACGCTTTCAAACTACATTCTTTTTCGCATTCTTCAAGAGGCCGGATTGCCTTCCGGGGTGATCAATTTTGTACCTGGAGAGCCTAACATGGTGACTGATGAATTAATTAATGATCCCAGGTTTGCCTCGTTGCACTACACAGGTTCGACTGCAGTCTTCCTGAATCTGTACGCAAAAATCACTGCCAATCTAACCAGTGGGAAATACAGAGATTTCCCAAGGATTATCGGCGAGACCGGTGGAAAGAATTTTCATGTTGTTCACGAGTCAGCTGCTGTTGAAAATGCAGCCCTTAACACTCTGAGAGGTGCTTTTGAGTACCAGGGTCAAAAATGTTCTGCAACTTCCAGAGTCTACGTCTCGGAGTCTGTGTGGCCAAAATTTTCCCAGATCTTGCTGGAAAACGTATCAAAATTGATTCCCACAAACACCTCTGCTGTCAAAGGTCTTCAATCCTTTATTGGCCCGGTCATTCATGAAAATTCATTCGATAAGCTTGCTGACGTGATTGATCAAGCCCAAACTGACCCAGAGCTGGAGATACTATATGGCGGACAGTACGACAAGAAGCAAGGCTATTTTGTCCAGCCCACAGTAGTGAGAACTTCAAATTTGGAACATGATTTTCTGAAACGTGAGTTCTTTGGGCCCGTTTTGACTGTTCATGTGTTCAAAGACGCAGAGTACGAGTCCATCCTAGAATCGATCGACTCCAACACGAATTATGCATTGACAGGCTCAATTTTTGCGAACTCCAGAACAGCCATCCGGTTAGCTGAGGAAAAACTGAGATATTCCGCAGGAAACTTTTACATCAACGACAAATCCACGGGTGCTGTTGTCGGCCAGCAATGGTTTGGCGGTGCGAGAATGAGCGGCACTAACGACAAGGCTGGTGGGTCTAACATACTGACGCGTTTCACGTCGATCAGAAACGTTAAGGAGAACTTTTATGAATTGGCCGATTATAAGTATCCGTCCAACTTCTAAGAGCGAACAACGCAAGAATTATATTAAATATTTCACTATTATTATCCAAGAAGACGTTCATCTCATTGTAGTGTGTGGTACACAAAACGCGGGGCAAAGCTGATTATCTAAGCAAGCAGGGCTCTAAATTGGCCAGGTGGAATGACAAGCCAGAAGCGTTTGAGAAAGCAAACAACGCCACACCACGCGCGAATATACACATTCACAAAATCACATTCACGATGTCCTCCGGAACAGAATCACCAGAACTGACTCTCGACAAATTGGCAGAGCAGGTCACCAATCTCGCAGGCCTGGTCTCCAGACAGGGCAAAGTGCTTAGCAAGACAGGCGAGCAGGTGCTCGAGATGCAAATAAAGGGCACCAAAGCTGAGGTCGATGCAATTGAGGTGCCCACATTGCGTGGAGAACGCTCGAAGCAGGTCCAGCCTACTGTTGATACAACTGATTTTGTTACAAATGAAGATATAGTTCAACTGGTTGGAGAGTTGCAAGGCCAACTTGATATCTTGGAACAGAGAACCATCAGACGTACCGTGAACTCCGGTCTTGTGGCTCAGGATGCCATTGTTGCTCCACAGTTGAATATGGATGGCTTGGAGCCAAGTCCTGGAACATTCCCCAAGACCTTGGGTGGATTCAACGCTCTCACCGATGCGGATCTCGTCGATCTCTGCACGTTCTACGATCTGTTGCCTCCTAACGAAGAGCAAGAACAGAGAATGAACGAGTTTATGAGCGGTGAGGCAGAAACACCAAATTTGGAAGATCTGCGAATTGGTGCGAAGCCAGAAGATTATGATCAGAAGGAATTGGACTCGTTGTTTGACGAGTTGGCGAGGTATATTGGTGTGAGAAGCAGAAGGACTGAGGGCGCTTGGTAAAATACAAGAGCCTGAAACTGGGTTTAGCAATACGCCGGTGGATACCTTATTGATGTTGCATGGTTTAGCGAAGATACAGAAATTGGTTGGGCTGCCCGGATGTTGTTGTTGCCTACTTGAAAATTGATCATATTGCAACCCTAGGTGTTAGTGATCTGCTATCGATCACAATTATAGCTGTGGCCATGCAGAGTCAAATGAGCGTTCAGTTAAAGATCTAAACTAGTAAACAGTCCGGAAAGGCATTTGTCACTTCGCGATGAAAGTTCACTTGCATCATTTCATTAACGGCATTCTTATATATTTTTCATCATGTTTCCTTTTGCTCTCTTTTCAACCTTACTCAAACAACTCCCTATACGCAGAAGGTATAAACTTGTGTATATCAGAGGTCTGTAAAGCCCGTCCGTGCTCCTTAAATGCCAGATTTGCAGACCTTCTGTTGGTGATGGAGCCTCCAAAGCACGCCGTCATCAAAATATCTTGCTCCGTCAAAAAAGGCTCATTTTTTGATTCCGGATACAGTCTGTTTTTATAAGCACCAAAACCCCACGCGACAAACCCGGAAATCAGGCCCGTCAGCGAGTCTCCTTGGCCGCCTACTCGTTTGTTGGAACCCTCTTCGTCCACCGATATCGACAGATCACCTGAGACTATCTTGTCAATTGCACCTTTCTGGAATACCACAACATCTCCAAGTGATTTTGATACTTTTATGGCTGCTTTGGGATCTTCCGGATCGATTTCAAGTGCTTTGCAGATTCGTGCGAACTCCACCACGTTAGGAGTGATAATTGCTCGACCATAGCCTTTGAGTATGTCAGGGTCCTCTGAGAGCAAAAATAACGAGTCAGCATCCATTATCACCGGAATTTCTCGTTCTCTGAGTTCACGGACGATCAAACGAAGCGTTTCCAGCATGGCTGGGTCTCTTCCCAAACCGGGTCCCACCACTACAACGTGTATTCTTTGCAGCAAAGCCCTCACTTTGGGCAGAACATGAATATCAATAAATTTCGCTCTTTCAGCCCCTTCTGGTAATTTGGAACTATCCTTCAAGTAAGGGTGAACCATAAGGTCTGGCGAATAAGACTTGATGATTGGTGCGGCGCTTTCTTCGCAGATCACGTGTGTCAAGTCAACGCCTAGTAGGGCCGCCGCATGGGCCGAGAAGAACGGGGCACCGGTATAGCTATGGCTCTGTTAGAAAGGGAATATTGGGACAAAACACAACAAAATTCCGGCACTTACTCTTCACACCCGCCGATTACCGCAATTCTGCCCGCTGTAGCTGGTTAGTACGAATGCCATGGTGTGACGGGTTGTAGCAGGGGATGAAAAACTCACCTTGACCCTTGTGGAAAGACGGAAGAAGCGGAGGGATAATGTGCTTGGTCAAAGAGACCAGTTGATCTTTCAAAACAGGACCTTTGAACATTTAATAGGCAATTGGTGACATACAGCACGGTGAAGAACCGCAACAAGATGGAGGTTAGCTGAGGCTAGCTGGGGCTCCTGCGAATCGAGATTAGTTTTACGTGTGTGGCTCAAGTCTTGCGTGCTCCGCCCAATCCGAACGATTGCGTAATCAGTCTGCCCCGGCCAATTGGATCTTATGTGAGCTTGCTTCCAATAACTGACTAATTGACCCCGTCTGCTACAAATCATTCGCCCCCTAGGTCTTTCATTATAGACATGCTCTCATCAATTAGCATCAAAAAACTGACTACCCGCTTCATTGTACCTGCAATTGGCTTATCGGCATCTATCGGCTATTACCACACGCTTAACAACATGGCTCCGATTTCAAACGATTCGCCAGTCACTTTCGTCGGAGGTGACGACTGGATTGACCTTAAAGTCAAGAAAATCGTCGATGTGACCCACGACACCTACAAGGTGTTCTTCGAGCTTCCTTCTCCAGAGCACGTGTCCGGATTGGTGACTGCCTCTGCATTGTTGGCTAAGTATGTCACTCCTAAGGGCTCCAATGTGATCAGACCTTACACTCCTATCTCCGAGATTGGGGAAAAGGGCGAACTTGAGTTTGTGATCAAGAGATATGAGGGCGGAAAAATGTCCAACCACATCAAGGAATTGAAGCCCGAAGATACCCTTTCCTTCAAGGGTCCTATCGTCAAGTGGAAATGGCAACCAAACCAGTTCAAGGAGATTATTCTCCTTGGTGGTGGTACCGGAATCACTCCATTGTACCAATTGGTTCGTGAGATTGCTCAGAACCCTGAGGACAACACCAAGGTGAAGCTTTTCTACGGAAACAAGACTCCTAAGGATGTACTTCTCCACGACGAGCTCTCCAGCTTGGCCTCCAAGTACCCAAAGCAGGTGTCTATTGTCCAATTTGTTGATACACCAGATGAAACCTGGAAGGAGAGCGTTGGTTACATCAGTGCTGATTTCTTGAAGGCTAATTTGCCTCAACCCTCTGAGGACGTTCACATTTTTGTGTGTGGTCCTCCAGGTCTGTACAACGCTCTTTCTGGTCCAAAGGTATCTCCAACCGACCAGGGTGAGTTGACCGGAGCCTTGAAGGAATTGGGCTTCAACAAGAACCAGGTGTTCAAGTTCTAACTGGAATAGACTCAATGCGTGAAATACGCTAGCTAAAATGGCTGTTATGGTCCGATAAATCATGGTTTTGATACATTTTTGACCGTAGAATTTGAAACACCGCTACAGAAGAACATTGAAAAAAAAACCCCCCGTATTAATCTAATTTCCCTTCTCTATTCATTTTTTGTCTCCTGCATTAACCTTTATCTTTGCCTCTCGATTCTCCTTCTTGAACACATCCGCCTTTTTAAATCCAAGCTTGTTTGAATCCGGTTTGGCTATCTTGAAAGCCCCGAAGTCTGGCTTGATCCTCATGCCACACTTCATGATCGTCCTTGGAGGATCCGAAACTTTAGATATAGACAGCTTGATTGGCTCGTGATTCGCATCCCTGAGCCTTTTATTAACAGACTTTTCCTCTTCTTCCTCCACATGATTTCTCTTTGCCCTGTTGATCTGCTCTTGTAACCTGGCAAGGCTCGATTCCTCATCCGTCTTCACCGATTGTTTCTGTTTCCCCAATTCTTTTCTTCGTATGGCCTCAGACGACTTGTCTATGTACGCTATAGTGAACTTTTCTCCACTTAGCTCTTCCTCTTCTTCTTCGTCTTCTTCCTCATTCTCGTCCAAATCAGTCTCTTCCTTTCCATGTTCTATCACGGTACAGATGCCCGAATCGCCCAAATGCTTCACAAACTGGCTCAGCGCCTTCCACTTCGTGGAATTCATATGTATGTGTTCTTTGTTCCCAATATATTCTTGGTAAAACCTGTTCGCACCTATCTCCTTCTCGCCGTGAGACATCTTGAGCAGTCTCACAAAATCATTCTGGAATTGCTTGGAATAATCTTCGATCATGTTTCTCCGTTTCATTGGATCCTGAGCAAGCTCCTTGACCTTTCGCAGGTGCGACGGCGACTCAATATGACATTTGAAGCCGTTGTCGTCTCTGCACTGCTTCTCGCAGATTTGGCAGTAGAATTTCAGCTTTGAAAGGCCCTTTGCCTTCATTTTATTGGCCACATATTTAGCCGTTCCGAACTCAGCCTTTCCCATTTGGATGTTTTGTGGCTGGAAATATTTTGAAAATTGTGGAGTTTTCTGGAAAACTGAACCAAAGATGAGGTTCAGACAGTAGATAGAGAAAAAAGAACAGATAATATCTGATATCAAAATGGTTATGTTGCCCCGTGCTTCCTAATCCGAGGTCCAAAATGGAGTATTAGTTACGCTAAAGCCTGAGCCCTCTAAGCCTCTCTATACGCAACGTGCAAATTAGCATTTTTTTGGCTTTCCCATTGAGCATGATGTTTCGGTTCCAGCGACCAGCTTCGCGATTGTTTAGTTCTCATGCAGGCTTGTTTGCCAAATACAAGACGTTTGGAAGTAACTCCTACAGCAGGAACGGAGTGCAGTTTAAATGGACTCCCCAGGTTCGCAGAAACGTATATATTGGGTCTGCAGCGTTGATATTGTTCATAGGGATGAACCTGGATGAAGCTCCGGTTTCTGGCCGACTAAGGGTGCTTTGGGTGCCCAAATGGCTCGAGCGCAGGGTTGGAGATTACGGATATAGATCTGTGCTATCTGAGTTCAGAGGGTCTATTTTGCCGCCATCAGACCCCAGATCGGTCCAGGTGACAAGAGTAATGTCGCGCATTATTGAGGCTGCTAAGAAAGAACAAAGTAAACACGAAGGACTCGGGTCCAAAGGCCATTCTGTGCCTCTTCATGATGGGGCCACTGTGGGCCATCACGAGGATGACGGAGTGGATTGGAAAATACACGTGGTGAACGACCCTAGCCAGCCTCCGAACGCGTTTGTTTTGCCCAACGGGAAGGTTTTTGTCTTCAGCTCGATTCTGCCGATTTGCCAGAACGAAGATGGACTGGCCACCGTTTTGTCGCATGAGTTCTCTCACCAATTGGCTCGCCACACCTCAGAAAACCTGTCCAAATCGCCTCTTTATACTGTCGCGGGTATTTTGCTATACTCGATAACGCAATCTGCTGCCTTGAACAACCTCATGGTGAGCACCCTGCTGCAGATGCCAGCCTCCAGGAAGATGGAAACTGAGGCAGACTACATCGGGCTGATGCTCATGTCCGAGGCGTGCTTCGATCCAAACGAGGCTCCGAAATTATGGCAAAGGATGACCAAGTGGGAGGAGTTGCAGATTGCCAAAAGCGGTAGAGGAAGAGCCCCCGAGTTCATGAATACTCATCCTGATAGCAAGAGAAGAATACAGAACATGCTGCAATGGCTTCCAGAGGCCGAAAGGAGGCGGGAGAATGCCGGTTGCTCGGGTTTCTCACTTTTCAAGCCGTTTTAGTCACGTCTTTCATGCCTGCGCACACATGTATATAGTCGAAACAATAGAAATCATCTGTGCTTGATCAGGGCTGACTGGGTACATCCAGGCATCTCCAAGCCTCCAGCAGCCACCAATATCTAGTTTATTCCGCAATTATTCGTGTAGTTAAACCTTCTGATAATGCATTATTGGAAGTACTGTTCTGTTCAGGGGTAGTGTACCTGCTGATTATGCACTGCCTTCTTCACTCCAGGGTGAACGGCTGTAAGCATGCCTAAAGCGCACGGGATTACACACCATAACACCGGTACCTCTGCGCTTTTCTCCCTCAAATATTTGCTATGTGTATGAGAAGACCCACACATATATATTACGACATGTCCTCGAACAAGCAGTTAGAAAAAAACACATCATCCGAAATGTCGCAACCACTATACAGTCTAGTGGACTTCAAGCAGATGGAATACGATGATGCCATTGACCCAGACAACATGGAGCAGTACGAGCCAAAGATATACAAGGTGGTACCATTGTACGGAATACCAGTCCAGCAGGATGAACCACCGGCTTATGTTGCGAATGCGGATGAAGAGCTCGAGCTCAGCGAGAAGCTCGAGGGGCTACCATTGCCGGTAACAGCCGCGAGAACACTAAATGAGGAGCAGAAACAGCAGAGAGTGCGAAATGCAAGACTGTATCGTCTGATTGTGGTGTTGTTATTTTATCTACTTTATTCAGGTGGGTGCGGCGATGGACAAGAGGAGACAGGGCTTCCTTGAGGGTTGAAAACCGGCCAGGGCGATTTAGCAAAGACTATGGCTTGAGTTTGACAGTTAAACGAAGCCTTGAATCTTCAGCTTTCCGTTTTCAGAGTTGGTGGGGTGGATAACTTTGTGCCCTGATTCACTTTCCACAATTCATTCTACATTTATAGGCTATATTTCATTTTCATATCCAGCTCATAGGATCAAGCTTTAATTTGAACTAAAACTAAAAGGCATAGTTGTGATGGGAGTGGCGAGTGGCGTTCATACCAATTGGAACTTGCTGTTGGAAACTAACTGCAGATCCAGCTAGCTTCTGACTAGAGTTTCTGACAAGTTTCCCGCTTGTAGCTAGAGCCTTTTACTAAAGCTTCGAACCAGATAGCCCAAGAGCCTTTGCATGATGTGCAGCATGGTCCTTCGTAAAAGAACTGATGAAGTAATACGAATGGTCATATCCCTCTACAAGGTTCAACTTGACCAGTCCATCGAACTTGGTGCCCTTGGAAGCAGCAACCAAATTCTCTGGAAGAAGTTGTTTGGCCTTGTAGAAGTTATCGGCGAGACCCGTGTGGATCAAGATCCCCTCCTTAGGAACTGGACCATTATACTTGGAGATTAACTCGGAGGGATCATATTTGGCCCATTTGGCCTTATCTGGACCCAGGTAGTTGCCAAAGTTCTTCTCTCCCCATGGACAATTGGAAGGGTTCGAGATAGGTGAAAACGCAGAAACCGACTTGAACTTTCCAGGATTTTGCAGGAACATCGAGAGTGCCCCGTAGCCGCCCATAGAGTGGCCGGTGATGGAAATATTGCCGAAATCAAGTCCTTCAAAGTCCGAGGCCAATGAGGGCAACAGTTCTTTAAGCACATAAGAGTACATTCTGTAGTTCTCCTTCCACTTTTCAGTCTCAGCATCAACGTAGAAGCCAGCACCAGTGCCAAAATCCCACGAATCGTCTTCTCCCTCTATTCCTGCACCTCTTGGTGAGGTGTCTGGGAAGACCACTGCAAAGCCGTACTCGTTGCTGTATGGCTGCCAAAAGGCCTTTTCGGAGGCATTGTTGGGTGTGCAAGTCAATCCAGACAGATACAGTAAAACCGGTAGTTTTTTGGCTTGCGACTGAAAAAATTGGGCAGGGAGATACACATTAACATCCATGTTGGTCTTGGTCTCCTTGGAGGCATGCGAGAGTTTGAGCAGCTTTCCACCAAAGGTGGTGATCTCTGCTTCGGTCTTGAAAATCTTGGACATATTGGGGATTAGAGCAATTGAAACAATTCAAGAGGAAAACTGGTTAAAAAAAGCAGGAAAGAAGCAAACTAAAAGGGTCTATATGCCCATAGGCTACTTGCCCACCTCCGTTCCTGATTCAAGCGGGATATCAATGCCCAATCGGGTTTGGGAATCTGCATCGGCATCAAAACTGTGTGATAACCATTTTATCACGTGACTAATTTAAGAACGGTCGTGTTATTTCGAATTAGGGTGTTTGTCCCTCTGTCGACCACGGACAAGGGGAGGGGGGTCACGAAAGAACTGCTGTATTCCCTCGAAATACTTCAAAAACGGTCTCTTTGCGCGCTGTTTTTTTGCGGCATATTGTGGTCTAGGTTGAATTATTTGTTTTGAGTTGCCTTGGTGGAAGCTGGAAACCCCTTTGACTGAAACGGCTACAATCTCAAATTAGTGTGGCGGTGTTGTGATTCTAACATCACGGAAAGTACGCGATCTAAACCCATATCTTTGGAAGCAAGCCGCTAAAATGTCGGATTCCCACAGAGTGACATCTATTGCGGTGCCGGAGTTTGTGACGGTGATCATTGCCAAAGTTGTTTCAGAGTTCCACTCGTCGATTACTCTAATACAGAGACTTCCAGGAGGGAGTCTCATTATCAGGTACATCAGATCGTCTTATAAAAATGATCCAATTAGATCGTTGTTTGAGCTGGCGCTTGCTCTTTTGGCATTGTACTACTTTTTCAGTTCCAGATACTCTCAGTCGGAACAGGAGATGATCAAGCTGTCCAACAGAGACGTGGACGAGCTTGTGGACGACTGGATCCCCGAGCCTTTGGTTCCTCCAATTGGTGATAATGAAAGGTGGCAGGTTGACTCGATCCCTGTCACCAAGGGTGGAATTTCGGGCAGGATCACTCTGCTGACGCCGCAAGGCACCGAGCTCAAGAACGTGATGAACCTGAGCTCCAGAGACTATCTGTCTATGAGTACCAACAAACTGGTTGCAGAGAATTGCAAAGCCGTGATCAACAACTCCGGAGTTGGAGCATGTGGTCCACCCAACTTCTACGGAACCCAAGATGTTCACGTGAGATTTCAAGAGGACATTGCTGGATTCCTCGGGGCAGAGGAAGGAATCATTTATGGACAGGATTTTGCGACGCATTCCTCGGTTCTACCTGCATTTTTGAAAAGAGGAGACATCGCTGTTGTAGACGGCGGTGTCAGTGTTGCACTGCAGAAGGCTGTGTTGATTTCGCGTTGCTCTATTGAATGGTACAACCACAACGACATGGACCATCTGGAACAGGTGCTAGACAGCTTGAAGGAAGAGTTGTCTGAGGGACCAATTACGAGGCGGTTCATAGTCACTGAAGGTTTGTTCGATAACTTTGGTGACTCGCCAGATCTGGCTAAAATCGTGGAATTGAAGAACAAGTACAAGTTCAGACTCTGCCTTGACGAGACCAACTCCATCGGTGTTCTTGGACCAAACGGAAGAGGTCTTCCCGAGCAATATGGAATCCCAAGATCCATGATTGACGTCACTATTGGTTCCATGGCGCTTGCGTTGGGTTCCTCGGGTGGATTCTGCGTTGGTTGTACTGCCATGATCCAGCACCAGGTTCTGAGTTCGAACGCGTATGTTTTCTCTGCCGCGTTGCCGCCTTATTGCGCCAAAGCCGCTTCAACAGTGCTCAAGTTGCTGGAGCAAGACCCCAAGCCGCTCACTAAACTTCAGTCCAATTGTCAATACGTTCACGATCTCTTCTCTAAAACTAGAGAACTTTCTAAGTTCGTGACGGTGGTTTCCAAGCCTTATTCCCCAGCCTTGCATCTCAGAATTAGCCCAGCCATCCGTGAAGCCCTGGAATTACCCGAAAGTTATGGAGGTCCCGGCTCGAAGATCGCCAAAGCCGTCAAGCAGGGCAAGGAAGAGGATTATTTCGACGAATTGTACAACAGAGAGTCTTATCTTTTGCAGAAGATAATAGATTCTGTTCTAGAGCATGGCATCCTGATCTCGAGATCAAAGCGGATTTTGCACCACGAGATTCTGCCCATAGTTCCCGAGCTGATTGTGTCCATCACAAACGAGTTCTCCAAAGACGAGCTCAAAAAGGCTTTTGCGGTGATCAATAAGGCCATTATTGGCCATCTCAAGGACCTGAACCTTGATGAATTCGACAGCTTGATTTAATAAAAATCCCTTCAAGTCTGTCTGACCAAGTTTATGATCATATCCATCATTTTTGAACATATCTAGTTGAATATACGTTACATATACCAATCCAACTGATCTCACCGTACGCTCGTGGGCTACATCGCGTCCTAAAACGGCACTAGAGTGGCTAGGGTGGTGTTTCTCTTCCTCTCTGCTGTTGGCAAGGCTGAACCATCAAAGTAAATACCGCTCCTGGTTGTTAGAACGCAGTCAGTTCAGCATAGGACAAAAGAAGTAGTGTATTCACGAAACTCTCTAGTTTTGTCGTGCGGCTCACGATATCGATGACGTCTCATCTCTATGCGGGCTTCTTATCAACAGTGGCACTTCACAAACAATTAGTTGGCCATCTTTTCTAGCCATCAACGAATCATTCTGTCACAGTGTTTGAACTTTTAGATTTGAAGCCTCATGGAGGGTTGCAGTTTTTTCCTTCGTGTAAAGTGTTCATGGTTACACAGTCTTGTGGGAGGTTGGAAGGAGCGCGGTTTGAAGAGTCTGGGGAGAGTAGGCACCAAGCAGTGAAAGCGCCTGGGAAACATGAAGACCATGTTGCACCTTTAGTTAATGATCCATTGATATCCTTTTCTTCCAATGATGTCCTCAAAGGGATTTCCTTTGATACGCTGACTGAGCTGGAGAAATGGGCTACAGAGACCCCCACACCATTGCAGAAAGTGGTGGAAGCCTTCAACACCACGCGATTTTCCGTGGATTTGTTCAGCAGAGGATCACACAGCTCAGATGATAAGGTGAAATTACTTGTTTGTCATGACTTTAAGGGAGGATACCAAACAAATGAGGATCTGAGTCCTCAGGGCTATTTTCCCCACCTCCAGAATGGAAATCGCTATTTCTTGCAATTCCCTGAACTATGCGACTTGTTCGTCTACTTCTCGCATCATTGCATAACCATCCCTCCGCTATGTTGGGTGGATATGTGCCATCGATTTGCGATACCGTGTTACGGAACTGTAGCGTTTGAGGGGAAAGAAAAAAAGGGCTTTGGCCGGCTTGACCGCCTAATGGCCCGTGACAATCATGGTGAATTCGTATTTGTCAAGGCATTGGTCAAGCTGGTGAGAATGTTCAAACTTGATGGACTATTGCTGAACTTTGAGGCGAAGTTCTCTGATCCCAAGTTAGCGAAAGACTTGGTTCCGTGGCTTGCTAAGCTTCGAGGAGACATGAGATCATGTAATGGTGCCAAGGTGATCTGGTATGATGCTTACGTGGGGTCAAAAAATCAGGTCCAATACGTTAATGGTGTTAATCACCTAAACTATGAGTATTTCGACCTAACTGATGGATTCCTGACCAACTACTGGTGGTCTGAAAACGAACTGGAGGCCAATTTGTCGAATGTCGGGAAGCTGGGGCTGAGCAAAACATTCGTAGGGTACGATGTTTGGGGACGAGGATTAATCCCTGGTCTTGGTAGAAAAGGCGGGTTTAATACTGGCAAAGACATAGCCATCATTAAGGATAGTTCTGTGGGACTGTTTGCTCCTGCGTGGACGTATGAGTTTCTGGGATATGAGAACTTCAAAGAGAATGATGCGGCTTTCTGGAAAGGCATTTCAGAGACTGTCAAACCAGACAACGTTTCAGTGAGAGTCATAGGAGATGGAGGCTTCATCTTCCACACTAATTTCAACCAGGGTACTGGCTCAAGCTTCTATGTTCTTGGAGAAAGGGTGTTTGATGACTTTTGGGCTAACGGAGGGCTTCAAAATCAAATACCAGAGACGATCCTAGAGGACCAGACCAACTCTGCCCTCAAAGTTGAGCTAGACGGGACAGATTCCTTTACTGGAGGTAATTGCTTGAAGGTGAGTCATGATGTGTTCGGAAAAGACATCTTTTCTTCCAGATCGTTTCCCACAAAACTACTCAATTGGCGAACAGATATGCCCAAGACTTTGTTCTCATTGAATCAAAACTGTCATTCGTCTAATGTGAAGGTTTGCTGCACATTCCAACCTTGTCAACCCGCGTCAAAATCCTCCTTTCAGTTGCAACTGTGCTACCAAATTCTGAGGAGGCATAAAGTGTACAGTTCTGGAAAGCTGATCTTCCCTCTTCATGGCATCTCTGGCGAATGGGTGACCGTTGAAAAACATTTCATTTCACCTCGACGGTCTGAGAAGGAAACACTCAAACTAACAGTTCTGGAGATAAGTCATGTGGATTCAGATATATCCCCTCTTCCTTATGTCGAAGATACATCCAATGACAAAGACGAGTGGGTGGTGATACCTACAGCTCATCCAAGGAAAGTTGAGGAAGATATGGAGCTCAGTATTTCAGATGACGGTTTTGTCAATGGTTCCAATTTTGCCTTGGAAGAGATTAAAATTGGAGAAATCTCAGTTGTGGCCACTCTCGATAATCAGGCAGCATTACGCTGTTCAAAAGTGGCTGGTCTGAAACATCTGAAATTAAAGGATAGTGTTATTCTGTCTTGGACGCATGAGTCCGGTTTCAAAGACGACCATTGCGATTTTTGGTGTGTTTATGTGAATGATATCTTCCAAGGAGCAACGACTGTTTCGCAATTTGCAGTTGATGCTGGTGAATGGAATCAAAGAAACATAGTGGGTTCAGGATCAGAAGCCGCAAAGCTGAAAGTAAGAATTGACACTCTGTCTTTAACTGGCGAACTACAAATCGGAGCCAACTACTATTTCAATTGCAATGGCTAAAACTCCAAGGTAACCGAATTTAAAAAAAACAAACTATGAATGTCCAACTGAAAAAAGCAGCCATAACCTTGATAACACATCCCATAGCTTCTGCATTAATTATCCTGTGATAGCAACCTTGATCGTATCATTTCAATCATGTTCAGGTTGTGTAAAGTAGCGTGAATTACAACCTTGTTGTTCAACAGAACCGCTAAGTTCATGGTCTTGGGGAATTTCAGATTGTCCGCATCGAAATCAGTCTTGAGAAGACAGGCGTCTCTATCAAAGTTGGCCACGGTATTATTTAAATGGTGAGAGCCGAGTTCGTAGTTGCCGAAATCCAGAGTTTCGGGTCCATCTTCGAAAGGAATCAGCATGACTTGGTTGGTTGCTGGAAAGCTGCTGCCATCCACAATTTTCGGATAGTTTTCAATCGAAATGGGGGTCACACCAAAAGAGGAAATGGTTGTCTCGGTAGTGTTTGCCATTCTCCTTGACTCTGAGATTATCTCGTCCAATCTAGAGAGATCGTGGTCTTGAAATACCTTTTGGAAATCCATGGGGGTGAATGGCTCGCGAACCAAGAAGATTCGGTCTAAAAGGTGCCGTCTCTTTTTCAAAAAACTGGCCACTCTTGAGGCGTAGATAGCACTATCTTTCAGTCTTGAATCTGCGACCTCTGCCACTCGACTTCCCAATACCGACATGCTTCTGATCCTATCAGGAGAGTCTTCTAAACCCATGAATTCGGAGCAGAAAAGGAAGGAAACTCCTGGTAAAACGGCTCTCTGGGCCTCCACGATCGCCATTATGAAAGCGTATATCACAAACTCCACATCCGAAATATCTGCATCAAAGCCCACATTGAATATCGACGGTGGGAGAGAGCTGATTGTGCTTTCCAAAAGAGCAAACAACTTGGAGGGAAGTACCTGCACCAAACCTGACTGATTGCCGTTGGCAACAATTCTAGTCCGCTCCAAAATGGACTGCATATCTTCAAGACAGCGGGTTTCGGATAGAGACATTTGCGACCCGAATTCCAGTCTGAACTGCTCCAGTTTGAAGGAAATCTCTCCGAGGAAATCGCTGGGATACACTGGAAAGTACATTTTCTTGAAGTTCTGGATCATTACCTCAGCAACCACCAGAAAAGGGTTCACTGAAAGTGCTTCTTCCTTGACGATGTCTTCTGCCAAAAATGCCGTCATCCCATTGATGAATTTGTTGTACTGCTTCAAGTTGTCCGAATAGTACAGTGAGTTATACATCAAATGGAAAGTCGATGCCACAAGCATGAAAATCTGCAAATCCTTGAGCTGGGCGAATTTGGAGACATAGTCTGCCGTAGCCCGATAAACACGAGACATGCAATTCGCTATCACATCATCCACGTACGGCTTTGGAAAGGACAGAAGCGAGCAATAAGGCTGCAAATAAGGCTTTCGAGTCACTGATAGCGAGTAGTTGCCTGCAAACGCAATACAGCAATTGTAGTTCATAGTGGATCCTATGCTCAGCAGCACCACCAACTGGAAGAAGTTTGCATGTGGATTCGTGAACGAATCCATGACTCCCTCCTCAAACAACTCGGAGGACGTCATGGACTTCATGTAGAAGAAATGGGTGGATATTATGGTTTGCGCAATCTCGTGTTCAACTTGTTTGCATTCGATGGAGATGTTCTCAACCTTGGAGTACTCGCTGAGTCCTCTTGGCTGTTTCGAGGGAGGAGTATCTGGCGATGTCAAGTCGGAACTTGGCGGTGATCTGGCGGAAAAGGGGTTGCTGCTAGTTGGTGTTATATCTGAAGACTGTCTGGCTTTCTTCTCCTTGTAATGCTTGAATTGCTCCATCTCCTCTGAGGTCATGTCCAAGTATGGGCAACAGGACTTTTTGGCGACACAGTTAGCACAACTCGGAAGACCCTCATCGCATTTGATCTTCCTCTTTTTGCAGAGACTGCACCCGAAGTGCGAGTTACTGTGCTTTCTGCGAGTGCGCTTCTTCGGTAGTTCCATGGTAGTTTTGTTCACTCCCGTGATATGGACTCCTTGAATTTGAATGCAAAGGATACCCGGCCTTTTGGACCAGGTGAGAACTATGGGAAGGCTGATGCTTCTTCCAAGATTAGTTAAGCCCTAGAACGTTTGGTACCGTATATAATGTTAATAATAAGGGTGGCCTAAAAGTTAGGAAGGGCACATGTGGACCGAGTCATTCTGGATTGCCCAGCACACTACACTTTTAGTAACCCCGAAATGCTGGACTCTCTGGTTTGCTCACTAAGAGGAGACTTTCCACTTAGATATTGCAAAAATAACAATCTTGATACCAGAGGCTCTTCAACAATTCCCATTTGCTTGTCCTGGTAAGATATACGCAATTTTCCATCTGCCAGAGTTTCGAGGAACAAGTTGGTGCCTTTTGGAGCAGAGCCCTTTTTGGAGTTAAAGATGGCCCTCAGCTGATCTAATCCCTCGGCCACAGCATTTGCATTAGACGCTTCCTTAGCCATTGGATGTGCCATAGCAGACTTTACCAAACCATCTCTCAAATGGTTGAAATCAGTGTTTCTCACTGGCGTAATTTTGGCAGTAAACCTCACACCCGAAGTCAGCAACTTGTCTATCAGAATTGTAGATAAATTGGGATTTTTTAGAGATTCCTCTAAATTTGGAGAATTCACGCTTTTCAGGTAGGCTGGGGTCCAGATTTGTTTGATCTTAGATATATCCTGCTGGTTAATATAAATCCCCAAGGCATAAACCTTGAACTTGAGAAAAGTTACGGATCTCGATCCGTAGCCCAGAAGCTCGTATTTGGAGGCCAAGTCCAGAGATGTTGGAAAAGGTGGAACCGAAGAGTCAACAGTGATGCTAGATTCTTGGAAGATGGATGAATCGGCAGCGTAGGTGGTGGAGAAATAGAGCGGGATGGCCGCAGAAAGTACTAATGGCTTCACCCACCATCCTCTGACCGGTGAAAACCTCGGGATTACAAATCTGCGAGCGAACATATGGGAAGCGTGTTGGTCGTTGCTATCACCGACTGTATGGCTAGCACCTTCTCCATACGTATCGGCAGATAAAATGTGAGCTCTCAAATCTGCCATCGGCCGGTGCACGCAAATCAGACCAGACACCATCTCTTTGGGCAAAAGTTGCAAACCCCGGTGTCACGTGTCACGTGCCATTATCTCACATTTTACAACTGCACCGCCACATCCTTGACATCCGATGGGCCAATTGCACAGGCTGCCACGGTAAGCATCAGCCATCTTTCAAATCCCATCTACAACTCACCAGCCATGCCGGGAAAAGAGTCGCTTGCAGAGAAGTACTCCACCTTGGGCTGAAAATTTTATTCAACAGGAACTCTAGCGAACTGATTTCCCAGCAAAGTTCAGGGAATCTGATCATGACGGCATCTCAGTCAGAAGCAGGTATGTCTAGTTGGTTTTTTGAAAGGTTTCTGATTTCTTGCGGTCACTAACTCTCGTCTATAGTGGCTAACGCCATATCTGCCTTTGCATCGAAGATCTATATTTCACAGCCGGCCAAATCAGTTAACTCCAAGATTTCTGCATTTCTGGAGCCTACGGCAACTTTTCAAGACTCTAATGATCCTCTTCTGGTGATTTCAGACTTGATCTCCGAGTCCGATGTCACGGCCATCTCCTTATCTCCCCAGGCCCTGATTCAGGGTCTGCCATATCTATCATCTCTCAAGGAAAGGCCGGTGGTGATTCACGTCGAGCTCCAGGATGGAAACTTCTCCATCGTTTCTGCATTGAAAGACTCTGGCTTGCCAATTGTTTTGTCTTATACCGCTCAGGACTCCCAAGATGTTGCTATTGCAGCCTATGCCTTGGCCAAATCGGGCAAAGCCATCCTTCACTTCTACAGTCCCTCAGATGACAAGACCAAGCTGATAGCTGCTTCGAGAATCTCAAGCATTGGTGCTGTCGATACCTTGGAAGAGGCTTTCAAGGTTGTCAAGGCTTTGACATGGACGTCTTACTCCAAGTTCGAGTACTCTGGTCCTTCCAAAGCTGAAACTGCATTCGTTGTTCTCGGCGGAGCGGGAGCTTACCTCGCAAAGCCTGCAAATGCTCAAGGTGCTGGTATTATCAAGGTGAGAAGCTACCAACCCTTTGACACAGACTCTTTGATTTCTGTTTTGCCAAAGAACGTCAAGAAACTCTTGGTGTTGGAGCAGTCACATGAATTGTCCTCCAACTTCCAGAGCTTCATGTTGGATTTTTTCCGTGACTTCAACAAGCTGATTGATTTTGGTATCGAGATAATAGTGTCATCTAAGCTGCTGAAAGTATCGCACGAAAATTCCAAATCTATTGTGGAAACTTTGTTGACCAACGCCAACCTTGCTAAGCCAGTTCAAAACCTGACCTTGGGTGCGAACTTTGAATCCGATTTTGAGGAACTAAAAACTCTTCAGCAGGCTAAGCAGAGTGCTGTCAAATTGGAGGATGCCTACATGAAGATCCTGAACCAAGTGTATGGTTCGAATCTGAACATTTTGAACTCCGAAGATTCGGAAGGTAGTGATGCCTCTACCACTCCAGAATTTGGTTATGGTAAGTTCCTTTACGCACAAGACAAGAGAAGCCAGCTGGAAGAACTTGTGCACAATGCTATTTCCTCCACTTCATTTGGTGTTGATTCTGTCGAGCTCGTGGAGTTGTTGACCAAATGGTTAGTCTCTTCAAAGAGCGGCTCAGCAACGCAAGCCGACAGTATCATCGAGCTATTGAAAAAAGATGGCTCGGAGACTGCTGCCAAGCTTCTGGAACTTCAGGAGTATTTCGACGTGAAATCCTCCTGGATTGTGGGGTCTGACTCCTGGTCATACGATCTGGGATCATCCGGAGTTCACAACGTTTTGGCCTCCGGCAAGAACGTCAACATGCTCATCATTGACAGCACTCCATTTTCTGACGTTAAAGCCAATAAGGCTGCTAGCAGAAAGAAGGATGTTGGTTTGTATGCCATGAATTTCGGTGGCTGTTATGTGGCCTCCGTTGCTGTCTACTCTTCGTACACGCAGGTCTTGCAGGCATTCATAGAGGCTGGTAAGTACGACGGTCCATCCATTGTTTTGGCTTATTTGCCATACAAGTCTGAAGCAGATGACTCTCTGGAGGTTTTGAAGGAGACCAAGGTTGCTGTGGACTCCGGTTACTGGCCATTGTACAGATATCAGCCAACCACATCGGACTTCGCGCTCGACTCGACTGTTATCAGACGTGAGTTGGAACAGTTTTTGGAACGCGAGAACAAGCTGACGATGCTCTCTGCCAAGAACCCTGAATTTTCCAGAAATTTGAAGTTCTCGCACGCAGATGATGTGAAGTCCAAGCAACAGAACGTTGCCCGGGATGCCTACTCCAAGTTATTGGAAAGCTTGACTGGAGCTCCATTGACCATTGCATTCGCCTCTGATGGAGGTAATGCTGAATCTTTGGCCAAGAAGCTGGGTAGAAGAGGTGCTTCAAGAGGTCTGAAGACCACTGTGTTGCCTATGGACGATCTTACGTTGGAAGACTTTGCTGTCGAAGAGAACGTTGTTTTCATTACCTCTACATCTGGCCAAGGTGAGTTCCCACAGAACGGAAAAGCTTTCTGGGACGCATTGAAGTCGGCCGCAGACTTAGATCTGACCACCGTGAAAGTGTCTACTTTCGGTCTCGGTGACTCTTTGTACTGGCCAAGAAAGGAAGACAAGCACTATTACAATAAGCCTGCAAAGGACCTCTCTGCCAGACTCAGCTTTCTGCAAGCCCAAGAGCTTGCACCACTGGGTTTGGGAGACGACCAAGATGCAGATGGATATTCCACTGGTTACGATGCTTGGGAAGCTTTGATTTGGGAAGCTCTCGGTGTCTCTGGACAAGGAAATGGTGATGAACCACCTCCAATCACGAACGAGGACATGAAGATTGCATCTAATTTTTTGAGGGGAACTATTGTACAGGGATTACAGGACCAATCTACCGGTGCTATCAGTGCTTCTGATCAGCAGATGACCAAGTTCCACGGTATTTATATGCAAGACGATCGTGACATTAGAGATGAACGCAAGGCTTCAGGCTTGGAGCCAGCATATGCTTTCATGGCCAGAGTCAGATTGCCTGGTGGTGCGGCCACTCCTAAACAGTGGCTCAAGATTGACGAGCTGGCTGATGTGCGCGGTAATGGAACTTTGAAAATTACCACTCGTGCCACTTTCCAGCTCCATGGTCTTGTAAAGCACAACCTGAAAGCTGCAATTAGAGGTATGAACTCCGTGCTGATGGATACTCTGGGTGCATGTGGTGACGTTAACCGTAACGTCATGGTCAGTGCCCTTCCAGGTAATGCAAAGGTTCATGCTCAAATCGCAAAGAGTTCATATGTTATCAGTGAACATTTGTTGCCCCAGACTACGGCATATCATGAGATTTGGTTGGAGGGTGCTGATGAAAACGATTCGTCCCCCAAGGACTCTCGCGTCTGGGAAAATAGACCAGATGGCCCCAAAAAGACCAAAACTCTGGTGTCTGGTAACGCCCTGGTTGATTATGAGCCTTTCTACGGACCAACTTACCTCCCACGTAAGTTCAAGGTGGTGATCACGGTTCCTCCCTATAACGACGTTGACGTTTACGCGCACGATGTGGGCTTGGTTGCTATCGTTGACGAGAATGATATTGTTACCGGCTACAATGTTCTAGCAGGAGGTGGTATGGGAACCACTCACAACAACAAGAAGACTTATCCACGTACAGGTTCCATGTTGGGTTATGCACCAATTGATCAGGTTCACATTGTGTGTGAAAAGATCATGCTTGTTCAACGTGACAACGGAGACCGTAAGAACAGAAAGCATGCTAGACTCAAGTACACCATTGACGATATGGGTCAAGATGTTTTCAAGTCTAAGGTAGAAGAGCTGTGGGGTCAGAAGTTTGCAGAGGCCAAGCCTTTTGAGATCAAGTCCAACATTGATTACTTTGGATGGGTCAAGGATGAGTTGAACTTCAACCATTTCACATGTTTCATTGAAAACGGTCGTGTTGAGGATACCGCAGACCTTCCTCAAAAGACAGGTTTGCGTGAACTAGCCAAATACATGGATGTCAACGGCGGTGAGTTCAGACTGACTGGTAACCAACACTTGGTGATCTCTAATATCACCGATGAGGACATCACAGCTGTCAAGGAGATTCTGTATAAGTACAAGTTGGATAACACCAACTTCTCGGCCTTGAGACTTTCTTCTGGAGCTTGTGTTGCGTTTCCAACATGTGGTTTGGCTATGGCTGAATCTGAAAGATACCTGCCTGTCCTCATCTCTAAGATTGAGAATGCTCTTGAAGAGTACGGTCTAAGACACGACTCCGTTGTCATGAGAATGACCGGTTGTCCAAATGGTTGTGCGAGACCATGGCTTGCTGAAGTCGCCCTTGTTGGTAAGGCATACGGAGCTTACAACTTACTGCTCGGTGGTGGTTACCACGGTCAAAGGTTGAACAAGCTGTTTAGGTCTTCCATCAAAGAAGACGAGATCCTCGCTATTCTGAAACCCCTTTTCAAGAGATGGTCTTTGGAAAGACACGAGGGAGAACACTTTGGTGACTTCTTGATCAGAGCTGGCGTTATCAACCCAACCACAGAAGGAAAGTATTTCCATGATGATGTTCCGGTGGAAGCTTGAGCCTGTCCGTGTATACAAAAAAAAATGCTGTTATGTCGTACCCTTATATGTGTAATCATTGCCTATAATCAGGTTTGTATTTAACAGCTTTCGTAAAGGTCGCATTAATCATCAGGGGAGTCTGTCTTGTTTTGCTGTTTGAATAACTCGAAGTCTTGAAAGAATGTCTTTCCTTCGATGCCTTTCGCACGCTCAAGCTCCAAAACATCTCTCAGTTTCTCATCCCATAACCTGCGAGGAATTCCTAGGAGCCTCTTGTTCAGCTCATCCTCTAGCTCTTGCGCTTTTTTGTCTTTAGAAGCCTCAAGGGACTTTATCCTAGTATTCGCTATTGGATGTTAGATTGGTAACATACGGGTTTCGTAAAGACACATCAGTGGGACGTACCCTTGGACAGAAATTCTTCAATGAACCTCCTTTTGGCATCTTCGTCATTTTCGCTCATATTCCTGCCACAACCAATGCGCAGTTGCTAGGATCATCGCGTGAAGAACAACATTAGAAGAGGTCAGATTCAGATTCAAGATGAGCTGGGGATCTCTAGACATGCCTGACATCGCTCATAACCAAAACAAACGCATCTCCTTGATAACGTTGCCAAATTAACCGACCAACTGGATCACTAAAAGTAATTATATCGGGGTAAATGATGCGTTATTGTAGCAGAAAGTGAGGTTACTGTGTACTTGTCAATTCTAATTCTTGAAACGAAAAGCAGGAGCAGCATAAAATGCTATTTCCAAAAAAGCAAGATTGAATATGAAAATACGGTCGAAGACAGCCTGGATTGAAAATTCACAAGGAACAACAACAACAAACCTTATAGCTACACAAAGAGAGACCGCCAACACAAAACTTGAATCTAAAGGTACAAAAACCTATCGTGATAAATTTAATGCCGTAACCAAGAGAATAGAAAGAGTAGCAGCGCGCGCCCGCCCACATAAAAAAAACTATTTCAAAAGAAGATAACACCCAAAAATA
Organism: Kuraishia capsulata CBS 1993; assembly: GCF_000576695.1. Lineage (NCBI taxonomy): Eukaryota > Fungi > Ascomycota > Pichiomycetes > Pichiales > Pichiaceae > Kuraishia > Kuraishia capsulata. Next base: position 1,101,800 of record NW_019172956.1, read on the forward strand.
TTAGGCTCAGAGCATACTAGTTCTTGCTCGATGCAATTTCAATAAAAAATGAAAGCGCCCCTCATTTAAAAAACGGCGATATTCCATGAAATGCCCGATTGATATGTGCAATAAAGAATTTTTGATCCCCATAAAGGACATCTCGTCTGAATATACAATTTGAAATGCGAAGAATTTTGGGACAATAGTAAGGGCGACCTCTGTCCACAATATGAATATAGGAATTCAATCCCACAGTTTTTACCACTGGCAAAATACTGCTTCACCTTCGATAAACTTGCACTCAAGACAACGACCCGATGTACAAAAGCACGAAGAGCGAGCAATCAGCTCAATTTTGGAAACAAATTAGAAGACGCGCCCTTACAATGAAACGCAACTAAAGGGCAAGATTAATCCGAATATCGCGCCAAATATTAATGGACGGATAAAGGATTTGCTAGATAGACCTAAGTTTTTCTATCAGTTCCCAAACAAGTTATCAAGTTAAAACTCCCTAGAGCAGTTGCTGTTGAGATTACAGAAAACAATTGATATATAGCTAGAAACGGATCATCCTCTCTACTACATAAGGGATAACTGCAAAATATGAGAGATCTCAATGATCGATTTGGATGGATCTAGACTTTCAGGCATACCATTGCACAAGTAGCGGAAATTTGCATTCTCGTTGATTTTAACTATGAATCTTAAACTTCCATTTTACCTCAATTGAAAACAATGACTCATGTTTGAAGTAACCATTCTTGGATGATGAACATAATGAATACTAAAAAACTTAACCTCACACAAGTGCTTAGAGTGAATATCGATTCATCGCTGCTGGCTCAGTCCTTGCCAACATTCGTGAAAGGCTCGTCCAAGCAGTTAAGCATCTAGTTTGACTTTCCTCGCGCTTAGCAGCATGCTTTTGATCAAACAAGTTTCAACAACTGGAGTATTTTCCAATATCGCATTTGACTCTAGGCTTATTTATTCAACTTAGGCGTTATAAGAATGAGCCAAGCAGAGCTGTATCCTAGTGAGAGAGGTTGTCAGCTTACCATCAACAACCTCCAAAAATATGTTATGAAAGGTACAGCCTGGGATTCTCGTGTTTACACACTCCAGACGACGTAAATAACACTCATTCAATGTGACAGGATCATCTCATACTGGATGACCAGGATTGAAATACAAATAGTACCTCCAGTTCAACTGAAACCGAAAAAAGCTTCAGATTAAAAAAGGAATAATTCTATTTGTCATTGACATTGACATTAACACACTTCAAGACTGATGAATATCATTGGCATAAGCCACAAAATTGAATATGGCTTTCTCTAGGTCCTGTCAGATCAATATACCACGATCTAAGCCATCGCTACATCCAGCGGCTGGATTAACTGCCCAAGTTAACTAAAACAGCCAGTTCCACACCATAGACCAGCAGTAAACCAAAGAAAATTAGTCTCAATCACAGCCTATATTGATGAAAACAAATTCTAAATCATTGTATCAATTATCACTTTGATGGACACCAGCTACACACACCACCAGTTAATCATATCCTTCAAAGAGAAACAATGAACATACTGTACTCATCAACAGTAGCTACAGAAACAATCAAATCTTGTGCCTGACCACATAGCCCGAACTTAGTTGCAAGTTTTAGATCAATGCATTACTTTGATGCAAACAGTGAAGAGAGATCTAAAATCTTCTGTTGCCTTATCCTAATGATATAATTTTGAGGTTTCATTAGTCATGACACTAGCATTTATCCAAAAAGAACTAGCTAGATATGTTGAGAGTGTTCACAGTTTTCAAAGTCTATGAGCGGTTTATTCTGCCGAGAGAAGAGCAGAGCATTGGACATTCTAAGTGAATGGTGATCCGTAAGTTGAGTCTCTACATGATCGATGGATATATTTAAAGATGGTTCAAAGTCTGTAAAGACCCTCCAACTCGAAGATTTTGTGTATCTAGATTAAGACGCCTTGTTCATATTATACTCAGTAAAAGTGACACAACGTACTGCCATGGTGTTGTTAATTAATTTCAACAAGGTATCATAGAATCAAGAGGGGGATATTGATTTCATAGAATTGGTTTGATGTTCCCTACTATCTTGTCGTAGTTTGCTTGCGTGCTATCCTACTGAAGATATATTCTCATGCAACAATTTGCAAAGGGAATTATCAACCCTCGCTGAATGGTCTATGAGATTTGGAGTTTCCTCGCTAAATTTAGGCGGGACGTGTTCAACTTCTACCAAGAAAATGGGGCAGGTGTAGCTTTCGGATTTTGAGGACGTTGATAAGTGTTCGGGTAGTTAAAGTATTTAGAGCGTTATTTAGCGTTAAGCGACTTCGCTTGCTCAAAGACGAACAGAACACTTAACATAGAAAAGGAAACCTGTTCTGTTAGCTATGTTTCTGTGTGATCCAAATGGTATGAAAAGACGGTTCAAAGTCTCTAATGATCCTAAGATTTATAGCAATTTTAGTATTTTCATTATTGATAGATTTTGTCTAAGTTACAATGAGTGACAATGATACACCATACTACGATGGTGTTGTTGATCAATCTCAACAATAACTCGAGTTTGTTTTTTTGATTACTGAGAAGGCAGCTTAATTGTAAAATGCCGGGTGTGATGTATTCACTTCTTCATGCTAAAGCAGGGATATATGCTCATTTTGTCTAGCCATGAAAGATCAGAACGGCTACACTGTTGTTTATTAATTTCAACGCAACACACACATCATCATGATGAACCCAGAAGTGTGTTCGATGAGGCATTGTTTCTCCTGGTGCCTCATATATATATATATATATACATATATAATTTTTGCTATACTGATCACTGTGTTCCTTAGTGAATGAAGTGGTTACTGGTAATTAAACCACAGTGTAATTGTGTTATCGGTGATTTTCATGATTCAGTGGTGTCTTTCTTCATTCAAGCGCTGGCAATGTTTGAGATTTTGACTGGTTGGACTTCTAAATAGTATAGGCGCAGATAACGATAGACCAGATTGTTGCGACTGTGCTGATAAATTGAATCTGGCGCACAGCTGTCTGACTTATCATGATGCAACTAAATCAGTATTGAAGTTTCGCATGTTCTTCTCCCACCATGTTTCTGATATCTTAACATTGGATTTGTTTATCGGAAATGGCTATTGAGCTGGTGTCCGGCCTTCTTCATTTTTTTCTTACGTTTACTCAGCTTACAATTTGCTAACAGTGTCAATGCAAGTGTTCGAAATTGGCCCAGTTTGTGCTAGTGTGAAATTTGGGAACATACGAGGTTTGTGAATTTTGTTGTATGATACATTGACATTTTTGATGATGTTGGGCTTTGGAATAAGGTGGGAGTTTTGACACTCATAATAGCTGTCTATGTGTCTATGCCAGAAGTTTTATGAGGTACTGTGCTGGTAATCGTCTTTCGATACAGATTTTTCAAGAAAGCGCTTAGAATTATTTAGTTTTTAAGGTTTTGTGTGGGGATATTTCGAGGATCTATCTAGCCTTTCAGATGAAGATGACTGTTTTTCGGTTGTAGTTTTTAAAGCCTGAGGATATCTGAATTCATGTTTGCTATTCCTGGTTGCCTGGCAATTTCTCCGTGAGTGCCCCCTTTTTTTTCCCTTCAGCAGTTTTGATTTTTGTGACAGCTGTGTTCGATGATCTCATGAGAGCCAACCCAGGTCATATTTCAACCGTCACAAACATCCTTCGTTTGCTCGCAGTCTTTAGTTGAAATCTAATGTCAGTATTTAGTTGTATTGTCGTAGCCTGGAGGTTTCAAATTTTGTGGCCCTTAGGGGGTTTAATTCCTAATGAGCTGACTGATTGCGTGCACAACATTGTACTGGTCGTGCTAGTCAATTTCAACATTTTCGTAGGGACTGTATTCGTAATACAGTTCTGGGAACTCAGTTTGGTGCTTCAAAAGGTAATTGCTAAAATTCGGTTTCATAATTTTATAAAACCTATGATCGATTTCGTTTCCTGATATAAGCTGTTTTGGTAAAGCTCCTTCACCATCAAAGCGTTGTAATGCACAATCAGCAACTTTCTTGATTTACGTTTTTGGCCTTAATGGATCTTCAGAAGTTTATTGTCTTGGATATAAAACTAGAGAGAAGCTCAGCGGGATCTTCTTTCCCCGCTGATTCTTTCAAGAATGTGCACTTGGCTGTGTCTAGTAGGTACGGACAGTGGGAATTTCGTTCAGCCATTCATGCACGTCATTAATTAGATGAGGAGGTATTTGGCTACCTTAAGAGAGTCATAGTTACCCCCGCTGTTCACCAGTACTTATCCTGACGTTCTTAATATCTCTAGGGCTGAAACTCAGTTTCTTTCCATGCGTGTGTCTGCAGGGCCACCTTTACTTAACTTAAATAATTATGTTCCATCGTTCACTTCCCTTTGATACCTCAATTGATCCCGTCGGTCTATTCATTTTCTTGATGATCTTTTTGTCGTTCAGATTATCCCTGTCTTTTGTTGATTGGAGCCAAAGATCTTTCATGCGATATCAGCTTGATCTTTTGGGGAGCCCTTAATTTGGCCTAATATCTATAAACTTTAAAGTCCCATATTAATAAGTCCAAATAGCTTTGTTGGCTGAGACTCCCGATAACGAATTCAGTGACCCGATTAAGAAATTACATGCGCATATAAAGTGCAAGTGAAGGCTGCTGCTAGTTTGAGAATTGTAAAAACTGTCCTTAAGTTTGTCGAATTATAACTCAGAAAATAAAAGCAGATTTGGCGATATCTCAAAATATTTCTTTCAAAGGAATGATATTTTTGGATAGAATGTATACGCGAGATCTGAGGGTGTGTAATTAGGGATACCTTGTTTTTCAGCTTTATCTCTAAATTCATGAAAAATTAAGAAGTCAGACCGAGCTTGAAAAGTTGCGATCCTTGCTGTCTTGGAAATTTCACCATCAGCAATCATAGAATTGAGAATAACGAAAACAGCATTATTATCAACATCTTCTACAATTATGAGGATCAATTGATAAAATAGCCGGCATAATCTATATATGCGCGGCTCATGGTAATTATCCCCAGAGTATCTAACCATCTCATCTCATCTCATCTGCCTGCACTTTTACTTCCTCCCTCTGCCGAAGATGGACTTGGCGTCGCGTTTCTTCTCAGGGTTCGATGGCCCCTTCTTCAAAAAAAAAACGGCGGACTCTCACTGGCTGCTGGACATGTCGACTCAGAAAGGTGAAATGTGATAGTGGAAGACCCTTCTGTAAAAGATGTGAGAAGGCTCGCGTCCAATGCCAAGGGTATGATATCAAACTGAACTGGCTCGTTCCCTTAAGCATAGCTCTCGATGGAAGTTTTCAGCAGCTGGATGGATTCACGAGCAATGCCAATGACATTGAAATTTTGAAAAGAGGGAAGATAGATTTCGTGAAGTTTCCTCCCTCAATGACATACAGGAGCATAGAGATTGATTCCATAATGGAGTCATTATCTGAGGAGCAGATGATACATGCTCACTCAAAATTGAAACGTATAGGGCCGTTTGCTGTTTTCAGACTGGTTGAGACAGGGAGGAATATCTCGGACCGTGGGCACCTGGTAACTCACTCTGGTACCCCTACGCCCATTAACTACGATCAGGTGCAAATTAACTCACTATCAAATGTTACCTCGGTGAAAGAAGACAGTGTTTGGATTGATCCCAGCTTGCTGACAGCTGCTCAATTAACATATAGAGCGTTGACAGGAATTTCGGTACCGTCAGAAGTGAGCCTTCACCGCCTGAAGCAAGTGCTATTCTCGAGATACTATGATAAGGAAGAAACACGCAGCATCCGGTACTTTTCAAAACTCAAGCAGAAGGAGAGATCTACTGGTGTCAAGAAATGTTTGATTGAACTGTTGATAGATAGCGACATACCCACGCCGCAGATCCTCGATGGAGATAGTACGGAGCTGTTCCACAAGGTAATCAGCTGCAAGAGCATACAAAGTCTTGTTTTGTATTTCACTCAAAATGCGAGGCAACTTTTGCTTGTATGTTTCGAGAACGGATTTATCCAGAAAAGTTTAATCCCCATAGTATTGAAATTTTTGGGAGAAGCATTGATTGACTTCAATGACCAAACCATCGATGACCAAACACACAACCATCCAAAGTCCTTAAGAATGTGTTGCGTGATGCAATGTGTTGCCATGGCTGCCGCCTTCAAATCATACTCCAGTTCCGAAGACCTTTCTGCGACTGAAACAGAGAAGTACCTCGGTATATGTTTCCGGGCAAGATCAGCCGCACTACTCTTGATTTCATCTTTTTTCGTCAGTCCCATAAACAGTTCTATGGAGGGGAACACAAATGGGGCTATGGACAAAAACCTCATAGAGATGTTTCTTCATAAGGACCTTGTGAAAGAGCTCACGACTTCTTTGTTGCTTCAGTATTTTTTGGATAGCCATCTTGATGCAATAGTTAACTATGGTTCAATTTTCAAAGCACTGGAGCAAATAACAGCTAGTTTGAGCTCTCATCCTCTGAGTACTGAAAATGACTGGACATCAAAGTATCAAAAGGATAAGAGCTTGCAAAACATCTTGAGATGGGCAACTTACGTTTGGGAAATCCATCGTTCCACAAGTACCATAGACCTTCAGAACTACAGCGTGGATGGCGATGATTATGCTGACATATTAGATCATAACTACAACCTGGTTGAGTTCTCTGCATTTTATGATAAGGAGACACCCCCAGAAAACACCAAAATTCATATCAAGCCAATCAGCAGTGCCGAGGTCAGTGAAGACGATGACTTTTCCAGTAATGGGGAGACCCCTCCAAAGAGATTTGCGATTCAGTTCAATTACGATGAGTCAAGCGACAGCGAAGGTGAGGAAACAGAAGATCTAAGCGACAGCGCAGATGTGAGGAATCATTCGGGTAAAAATTTCGGCGTAATAATGGATAAAGATCACGCCAGTGAGTTTCCTTCTCTGGGTGCTGGACTCAGCCAATCTGATATCTCCAGCATTGAGTTATTATGTGGCGTACCAAGATCCTTACTAATTTTGCTGAACAAATGCAGTACACTTGCCAATCATCGCAACTTCTTCATGAGAAAGAACTTGCACCCGCGCAATTTCCCCAAAATCTGTTGCGACATTGAGGAAGAGCTCAAAAATTGGAGACTAGATTGGGATCTTCTCATAGCTGACGGCGAGATGAAGGAGGACATGACTGAAAACACCATTCGCTACAAGAGTCGTCTTCACGAAGTCATGTTCCACAGTGCTATGTGCTTTCACGACTCTTTGGTTGTTTATTTCTACCGACTACTGAAGGACATCTCACCGGCCCTGCTTCGAAGTCGAGTTGAGAGTTGTATCGATCACTTGGAGAAACTTACAAGCTTAAGTGAAGACACTGATCATAATATGCAATTGAACCCTTCTCGTCATTTTTGGCCCTTTTTCATATGTGGTTGTGACGCGATAGGACCGTCGGTGCAGCAAAGATACCTGGCGTTGTTTGAGAGATGGAGATCTACAAAATGGATAGGGAAGCAGATAATGCTGGAAGTCTGGAGATCTAGAAGCGAAAGTGATGAAGAAAAGTCTTGGATTGATGTTATAAAAGACTGGAAATTCACTACCTACCATTGATAACGCTGTCTTGGATTAGCGCGTTATGACAGAAAACTTACTGATTATACGTAACTCAAAAATGTGAACTAAAAACCTAAGTCATGAACTTATATGCACTAAACTATAAAAAGAACAAAGATAAACGGAAAGATGAACTCTAGAATGCCACTTACTCCAAATGCTCGTAAGATGGGATATCCAGATGGAAAAATGGTGTGTCAGTCGCTGTCAAAGCGTAGTAAGAATCCTGATCTACAGAAGAAAGCGAGCTTCTTGGATCAACAGTCAGAATCTCTTCTTCATCTACCACCTTGGACTTGGAGGTCTCCAAGTTGCCAGAAGAATATGCCTTTCCAATATCGAAATAAAGCGTCTCTGGAGCAGCAGTAGTCTCGTCACGGAACTTTCCAAAACCGACTGCAAGCAAGGATCTTCTAATCCAGGGGTTGAGAATTCCGCTAAAGTGGAATTCGACTTCGTTTCCAACATATCTGTGAATCGTATTGCGCAAATCCACCAGAGACTGAATCGAAGTAGCATCTGTGGCAATCACAGATGCAAAGTCAAAATGAACAATCCTTAGTAATGGGCGAGGATCACGGTTTTCCTCAACGTATGCGTCATCATCATCAATATCACTTCCTCTCTTTGGGATCCAGTGTGAAAGCGTAAACAGGTCCTTCACCTTGGCCCAAGACCAGTCAAGCTCACCAGGATCGTTCCAAGGCCTGTCACCCTTGGTCTTGTAAACACGTGAATGACCAGGACGGGTTACTCTCTTGACTTCGTCCAAGACTGTATCAAATTGTTTCGAACAATTGGTGTAAATGAAAGACTCAGATGGACGGAATACAATCACTCCTGGTGGTGGTGGCAGCACGTTCAACTTCGGATTCACTCTTTGCACATGAATATCACTCGAGCTGTATGGAGACTTTTTGTGAGAAAGAGGAACCCACCTGGTGCTGAACTCAACGTTCTCTGGTAAAGGAGCAAAACTTCTTCTTTCAGTGTCATCTCCCTTGCCCTTTTTGCCCTCAATGGATTCAACATCAATGACGCTGACCTGGTCAACGGAGTCATCGGAATCATCGGACCCAACAATGACGGGATTAGTGATGTGAGCAACCTTGACACGGCCCAAGAAGACACCGTTTGGAGTACAAAGTCTCCAAAGCAGAATAGCAGCAGAAGCACAGATGGCAAAGTAAATACCGTCCTCAATGGAAGCAAAAACAGTGATGATCACAGCAATCAAGAAAATACCAGCGTCAAAAGGGGCAATTTTCCAGAAAGAAAATGTGGTCTGGTAGTCCGTGATCAAGTCACTGACGGCATGAATAATGACAGAAGACAGCACAGCCTTTGGTATGTAGTAGAAAGCCTTGGTTAAACAGTACAATGCAAGCAACACACAAACACCGGTTGAGATACCAGCAAGAGGAGTTCTGACACCACACTTAGACTTCAAAGCAGACCTAGAGAACGAACCAGTTGCTGGGTATGCATTGAAAAAGGTACCAATCAAGTTGGTGAAACCGATGGCAATCAGCTCCTGGTCTGGAACAATTTTATAGTCGTTCACACGGCCAAAAGACTTGGAGATAGAGATGTGTTCGAGCAATAGCACAATTGTGGAGACAGGAATCTCGGAAGCCATCTCCTTGACTATTCCAGGAGGAACTTTCATAACACCCACATGCTTCAAACCAGATGGCACGGTACCGATGATAGAGAATGGGTTGGTCTTCCAGTCAGGGTGAACTTTTCTGTAATGATAAATGGCACCCCACGAGATCAGTGTAGAGAAAACGAGCACAACTGCATTTCTCAAAACCAAAGTGTAGAAGAAAAACTTCTTGCGCTGAGGGTAACGTCTTGCACCAAAGTCACAACCCCATCTCCAGAAATAAAGGATGAAAAGACAAATCAGACCAAAAGCAGCATCAACCTTGGTGTGTGGCAAATTCTTCAGCGTGTCGATCACGACCCGGTAACTGGCATTTCTGGTGTTGACCAGTTTGTTGTAGCCCATCAAACCAGGAACCTGACCCACGATAATGCTGAAAGCCGAGCCGGTCATGAAACCCATAACAGCCGGAATGGAAATGAACTCCAGGATGAAACCCAATCTCAAAAGACCCAGACCAAAGGCAATACTACCACAGATCAATGACAAAACCGTTGCGATGACTGGAGCAGGGTATTCAGGGTTCTTGTCTTGGACTCTGGCAATAATTTTGCCTACTTGCATGGACATGACGGCAACCGGGCCGATGGAAACATCTTTGGAAGTAGCGAAAAAACAGTAAATGAAAACACCAATAAAACTGGAATAAAGACCATATTCTGGGTCTAAACCAGCAACTTGGGCATATGACATGGACTGGGGAACCAAGACGGTTCCAACCGTTATACCGGCAACCAGATCTCCATATAGCCACACACGGTTGTAGTGCAAGATCCAGTTCGTAATTGGGAATAGCGACCAGAGATAATCTTTAGTTTTTTGGAGTGGATTCTCGACGAGTGAGGTACCGTAATCTCTGGCGTCAGCGACATCCTCGTGGTATCTCTGGAGAGCCACAGAAGAGTGGTCCTCATCGTGGAAAGTTATTTCGTTCTCCCTAGTAGACGTCGCCATAGTGGGGCTTGAAATTTAGCAAAAGGCACCAATAAAAGCTGAGAGACGTCTTTGTAAAACTCCGCTCCTTATAAACCACGGATCGGAGAGAGAACAATGATTAGTTTTATACCAGAGAAAAGATGCATACATGTCAAGGCAATTTTTCAGCAAGAGCGCTAATGCTTCCACCGGACCTCAATGCAAATTGTCACATTGTGGTTAACAAAAGCGTCTTGGTAAAAGATAATTCTGCAATATCACGTGAGCTTTCACAATCCAATTTGTTTTGACACATTTTCGGGCTGTGCGCGCGCCACGAAACGGAGTTTGACTTAGTTCTCGTCTGCCATTTTACGCTCTGTGGGGGTTTGAGTTTGACGGCTGTTTTTTGGAAATCCTTCGATTTGGGCTGCTTATTCGCCATTCGTACAGATACAAAACCCTTAGATTGAATTTTTCGTCTCTACAGCCGTCCATTTTCTGCAAGGGAATGGACCCATGCGGAGAAATTTTTGAAGGGTGTAGATCTTTCGTATTACATACGTCTTTTTTATTGTCTATATTGCTCGGCTGAAATGATGGAAGCCTCATGGTTAAATGACGATTTCGCGTTCAAGAACTCTCAAACTTAAGTTTGAAGGTTACATCCCCTGTATTTCCCGGATAGATGGGCACTTGCGTAAATCTCCCTGCTGTCTGGTCGGCAGACCAAATTAACTTTCCTCCGTAAGTAATCAGGCTTCTTTCTTTGTCGTACCCAAACTGCATTGGACCAATCCTGGGGTTGCACTCTAGATCCCCTGTGGCTCCAATGCCGCACCAACCCTTGCTCGTCTTCAGGTTGTAGCCACCAAACGGGGCTTTGATCAGCTTATACCTGGCGCATGTGCCCGAAGTATACCAGCGGCCATTGCCGATAAGACACCCGGGTAATTCAGTCAACTTAATATAACCGTCAATCCCACTGCCTCCAGTTGGCTTTGGCTGCGATGGCGGTCCACCAGTAGGGGATGGCTTGAACGACTTAGGCAAGAACCGAATACCTTCGGGAGGGCATTTAGAGTTGGCCAAAGCAGGAATAGGAACGTACTCTCCATTAGTGATACTCCCTTTCAAATGGTGGAAATACCATACTTCCTGCAATGCATGGTATCTGTTGCAGGAGACAAAGACCGGCTGGCCGAATCTGGCGCTCAAAGTGTCCTCAATCTGCTGTTTGGAGTAGGTCTGCTCTTCAGATGGAACAATGCCGTTGTCGCTGAGCCATTTGAAAGTGGGAAGTTGCTCGTAGAGATCGACTGAAGCCCTGTAGAAATCGACTACGTTCTGGTTGACGCTGTAGTTGGACTGGTCATAACAACTAGGTGACAATGTGGTCATACACGTACCATGTTTATTGAACTCATGGACCCACAACGAATCATCATCGCCATTAAAATTTTTCCAAATCCGGTTCATTTTCTCCAAAAGGTCGTATTCTCCAAACGCCTCCAAAATCTTCTTTCCACTCTGAATTGTCTCTGAATTGTGACAGAACTGCTCGTATGATCCATCACAGTTATCTGGCCAGAGCCCGTGCAACGTGAACATGTCATCGGGACCGACTGGAGGCAAGTAGTCCCAGAACTGCGTCTGCAATAAAATTCCACCAGGATATTCGAAACAGCACAGATTAGACACTTCAGTCTTATTGAAGCACGACAATGGAGGATTCAGTGGGCACTGCTCTGGAGCCGAAAGAGGCAGCATCAACCCCTCCCCGACCGTCGGCGTTCTCCAGAAGGGAAACTCGAAACCAAGGCATGGTCGCAATGATGAGATTACCAAAAAAAGGCTTATGAAACAAAGTTTCATACTTTCCGTTGTACAGATGGAATTTCAACTTCCACTGGAGTAAGACACGTTAATGTGTTGGGGTTATCTCGAGGATGCCCTAATGCTTATCTACACTTTGACTTTGACACAGTCACGTGTTTGGCGGTGCACGATATCGACTAGCTGGGATGGGAACAGGAAGCCCCGCCCGCTTTTTGTGGGCCGGCCCGCCTGATCTTCTGAGACTGGCGGGCATTGGTCTCAACATTTCCAGATGCCCGCCATGTTTTAGTAGAAACACTACCTGTTTTATGGGTTGGTGCACTACATTTGGTGGTTAAATTGTTACTACTAGGGATTTTAGTAGGGCGGGCATTGGCGGGCAGGGTCAAATCAGGCCCATTAAAAATGGTTTGTGGTATAATCAACTGGTTTGGATTCCAAGCAGATAAATCTAGTTTCTTTTTTCGTGTTCATCAACAAGGCTGGCCTGTCTCTGGAACTTTTTTAATCTTACACCTCATACTAGGTAACTAAAGTCTTCTTTATATAGAAACGCTCTATTGAAAAGTATATATGGCGTTTACTCTTTCTTACCAACAATCTTCTTGTCTTCTGGGCGGGAAGCAAAAAGATTGCTTGCTGGCTCGTGTCTCTCCTTTCTTGGACCGCTGAACCAGCTCTGGAAATCCAAAATGGATTTCAAACTCCAGACCTTGACTCTCATAAAGTAGTAACTCAGCAACATGGCAGCGAAGTTGAAAAGAATGTAGATCCAGGCAATACCAAAGTTTCTCCACCTGTAACTCCACTTGACGTTGTACATAGCCACAACCTCAGCTTGATTAGTGTATGGACAGTACTCACAGGCACGGGTAGCGTCACTGTTGTTAAGGTATCCTCCTGATTGCTCGACGTACTGGTTGAGATATTCACCGCAGGTCTTTCCTTCTGGAGGATCCATAATTGAGAGCTCACTTGGCTCACAAATCAGCTTTCTATTATCAACCATTGGTCCCACAAATGCCTGCACAAAGTAAGTGAATGGGGAAGCAACGTACATGAACACCCAGAATCTTGGAGACAAGTCCTTGAGTTGCAGAATACCGCAGAACAGCAAGAGACCAGCGAAAAGATTGGAGTTGATCATGGAAGCAGAAGGAACATTTGGAGAGAAGTAAAGCACCCACAGACCGTAGGAACAGAAGTAGATTGGGAAGACAATGACAAGCATGAAGAAGAAGTAACCGGCATGGTGTGGAGTTGCAGAGAAGTGTGGTGGGAAGAAGAAACCAATGAACACCATGAACATACAAGCCATTGACCAAATGATCTCCAAGAAAGTATGAGCCAAAAGCAAACAACTCCAGTGGAAGGTGTTGGACAAAGCTTCTCTGACTTCGAAAATTTCACGAGTATCATAGGCAAAGACGTGCAACTGGTTAATCATAGCCAAAGAAATCAACAGAAGCATGAAAGTGGACGAGAAACTCTCTTGGGCACCTGCAACGGAATGATCAACACCAACATACGAAAGACCGACGAACAAAGCACACATGATGGACTCGAGGAACTTGGCTCTGATGTAGATAGGAGAACGCCAAAATTGAAGGTTGGTACGGGAAATCACACATCTGAATTGGGTCAAGTAAGGAGCGGCATACTTGGATTGCAAAGTATCGGCATTCTCAGGGATAGGTCTAAGAGGCAATTCACGATGAAGCTTATCAATCTCTTCGTTGACCACCTGGAATTCTGGAGAGTTAATCCAGAGTTCATGCCAATCAGCATCAACACTAGCAGTGGCACCAGCACCAATACAGTTCAAAATGTATTCAGCTGGGTTCTCAGAGTCACCACACTTGACACCGGATTGTCTTTCAAAGTACTGCAAAAGATCACGCGAGTGTGGACCAATATCACCAAAGTAGACAGTCTTACCACCCTTCTTCAAAAGCAAAAGTCTGTCAAAAACTTCGAACAAAGTAGCTGAAGGCTGGTGAATAGTACACAAGATTGCCTGACCAGAATCAGCCAAGGCTCTCAAAAACTGCACAATAGACCAAGCAGATTGGGAGTCCAAACCAGAGGTGGGCTCATCCAAGAACAACAGAAGAGATGGCTTAGCAACCAACTCGACACCGATAGAAAGCTTCTTTCTCTGTTCCACGTTGAGACCTCTTCCGATCTTACCAACAATGGCTTCAGCGTAGTTTTGCATACCCAAAAGATTGATAATCTTCTCGACATACTCGTACTTCTCGGATTGTGGAACGTGAGCAGGTTGTCTCAACTCAGCAGCAAATCTCAAGGACTCTCTAACAGAGTACTCAGCCAAATGCAAATCTTGCTGTTGAACGTAACCAGTTCTTCTCTTGAAAGACAAATCGACAGGATGACCATTGACCAACATATCACCGGTGATCACACCGAAGTTGATTCTTTGAGCCAGAACGTTAAGAAGAGTAGTTTTACCAGCACCAGACTCACCCATCAAGGCGGTCATGGTTCCTGGCTTAACGAAACCTTGGATGTTATCCAAAAGTTGTCTGGTAGCACCGTCGTATGGAATGATATAATCGAGGTTCTTCCAGGAGAACACATCTGCCTCGGCAATCACCTTTTGAAGATCAACACCTGGTCCGTTCAAGACTTCCATCATTTCCTCACGAGATGCCACCTTACCGTCAACAGCCTCGCTTCCAAGTTCAGGAAGATGGCCACGCTTATACAAAAGCATGTCTCCACCACCCTCAACGTTCTTGATGAATTCAGATAGGAAAACATTCAAACCAATGAATGCTGCAGTCCAAGCAATGTTGATACCAAAGTTTCTCCAGGTATGAGAGTATCTGAAATTGTAGTGGGCAGTAATGAAAGCATCTCCCGAAACCCAGTCTTGACCAGCAACAGCACCAGTGAACTGACAGATTTGGTTGGCAAGAGAAACGTCCTCGTAACCAACACCATTAGGAATAAGAGCATCACAAGGCATTTTTCTTCCGTGAAATTCCGTGGCAATCAAACTTTCATATCCATATCTCATAGGGTTCAGCCAATTAATCCATTTGATCCAGTGGTGCATGCTTGGAAGTGGAATGATGAAACCAGAGTAGACACACAACATAAGAACCCAAAGACCAGCAAAGGCATGAGCAGTACCACCATCTCTTGTCACAGTAGCAACTAGCTTGAAGATAAACGACATACATTGCTGGACCAAGAACAGGAATATAAAGAACATGAAAAATGCTCCAGCCTCATGCTTCAAATGTGGCATCCAGTATGTAGTCAAGGCCAAAATGACAATCGCAACGAACTTAGTTGGAATCTCAGTGATGATCTCTTGCAAAGCTTCACCAGACAAGTGGTACATGGAATAACTCTTTTGCTTAACGAGAATGTTTCTGTGAGCAAAAGAGTGAGAAATTTCTGCCAAGGAAGTGACAGCAGCAAACACCAGACAATAGAACAAAATACCACCACGAGAGTACGCACCCGAGGTACCAGTGGGGATCTTGTAGAACATAGAACCAATGATCAAACCTTTGATCAAGAACGAAGACAAGTAGATAGTGGTATAAGTCATGTCTCCGGTAGTTCTGTTGAAACCTCTCTGAATCAAATAGTAAACTTGGGCAAAGTAGTTGACCACGAACTGAGATTGCTGTCTCTGCAGAGTTTGCTTTCTCTGGTGGTTGGCCATTTCAAGTCTTTGTCTAGTTTCCTCAGCAGGGTGCTCCTGAACATACTTAGCATGCATTGCAAGAGCTTCCTGGTATTCAGGAGAGTTGAGCCAGTAGGTTTCAAATTCTTCGGAAGATTCTGGGATTTTTCCCTCATAACCTGGCTTTGGCGATCTACCGTTTGGATCAGTAACAGACGTCAAGAATTCAGGAGTAGTCATACGTGGTGGTTTCTCCCAGCCCATCTTCTCAAAGTACTGTCTTGCCTTGTTGGCAGGACCGAAGTATACCTGTCTACCCAGGTAGATGACAGTGACCTTGTCGAACAGCTCATAAATGTTCTCACCAGCCTGGTAAATGGCAACAAGGGCAGAACTGTTCAACATATTGGTAGCAGTTCTCAAACATTGAGCAAATTCCAAAGCAGTGGAAGCATCCAAACCTCTGGTGGCATTGTCGAAACTGTACAATGACGCTCCCATGGCCAAAGCTTCCACCAGGGACACTCTCTTTCTCTCACCTCCAGAAACACCACGAACGAAGTCGTTTCCAACTTTGGTGTTGTAGGTGTGTCTGATACCAAAGACGGTACACCAAAGATCTCTCATATTGTCAACATACTCGGATCTGCTCAAGTTGTCAATTCTCTTTGCTGGAGTCTTGGTCTTCAATGCAAAATCAATAGTTTGCTTGACAGTGATCTTTGGGAAGTGAAAGTCAAGCTCTGGGTTATAAATGACATAGCCCTTGAAATGCTTCATCATCTCCTCTTGTAGAATACCGTCGTAATTGATTTCACCCTCAACGGCAACAAGTTGCTCGGTCTCACCTGCACAACATTTCAAAAGAGTAGAACAACCGGCACCTGGTCTTCCAATAGCAAGACACATTTCACCGGACTCTACGACACCAATGAAGTTTCTGATAATCTCTCTGTGAGGGGTGGCGTCTTTCTTGAACAATTTCTTGGGTGCGCTGAACCAGCCTCTGACCATTTCCTCCACGGATGGACCATAGGCAGCGGAAGCATCAACACCAATTGCAGTGAGGTCTTTGAATGCCACACCGGCTGAGGTGGACTCAATTCCCTGTTCCAATGACTTTTCTCTAAGATACTTCAAGAGAAGTCTCAAATCAAAGTCATTGAGATCGACCTCAAAATGGTCAAGATCGGCCTTGGTCTTTCTGGAAAGAACTCTAGCCAAGGATTCCACTCTTTGCACACCATCTGGAGAGTTCAATATGTGAGAAATTTGAGTGGTAAGACGTTCGGTTGGATTTTGTTCTTCGACATCGAAGTCCTCATCCGGATTGTATGCTTTGATGTTTGGATCAGCAGACGCAGAGCTCGAGACGCTCTCTGTAGTCGACATGATTAAACGCGATACTTTTCGAAAGTGAAAACATTCAGGGAATATACCCTTGCAGGTGGAAATCGCCTGTTTTTAATACTACGAATCATCGGCAGAAACGGCTCAGCAGTATGTGCCAGACCTTAAAGAATATGACGCATGTGTGTGAGTTCTCATGGAGAATGGTAAATAATGTCGGCAGAGGACTACACTGGGCCGATGGTCGCGTTATCGCTAACGCTTTGGACCGCCAGCTTCATATCGGTGAGTCGGCGCAAGTATGGCCTGCCGAAGAGATAACTAAAGAGAAGCGGTAGTACAAGTAGTATTATCGTTTAAATTTGGTGGCTTCGTCATAATTACGTGCAATTAACCTCAATTGATTCAATTGATTCAATTGATTCAAAACCATCGATATCCCTTCGTTTAACTGCGTTTCAATCATTTAGAGCTTACGAGATTCCGTTATGGCCTAGCCTATCAGATTTGGGTAGTTCGTCACCAAAGGCGATGAGTATAAGCAAGTTGAAGCTTCCGTCGGCTCGTGGATCAAAACATTTGCCGACTCTCACAAACAGACACGGCAGTGTAGTACACACCTCGGAGTTTGGGCCTCTTCGCGTGAGACATTTCACCAAAATTTACCCCAATATAATTATAATGACGACGTATACTAGGCTGAGGTGTCTAGCCGTATTATCCGACTCCGTTTTCCGTCTGCAGAATAGGTCCGATCGATCCTGACCCGAGTGCGACCTTTTGCCATTAAAGGATTTATGATTCAAAATTCGCTCTCACGCGTGCGTCGGGATAACGGAGGCGTTCCCGTGCGGTCCGCGCGAGCTGCGCCCTGCTGAGGCATTAAATCTTTTAGAGCATCGGCAGAGACGTCCTCCCTGGACCGATCATGATAAAGTCCTGTCGGTACACTACCAATCATGGCAAATGCGTTGGCCCGAAGTTCTCATTTAGATCTTCGAGCACTACAAAGCCAGTAAACTATCGCCGACAAAGTGGTACATGGCGACGATAATCATACAACATGGCTTAAATGGATGTGGAGGATTGAAGCCATTTCAGAAGTCAGGCAGAGCAAGTTCTGTTTGCTCCACCATGAGATAATTCTCTGATGACAAATGCATTTTTGATTGTGGACATTGCAAGCTACTTGCAGAAAGTTTATTTCTTTATCTCTGTACTTCCAGCCGTATTACATTTATTAGTGTACTGGGTTGCAAAGAAAGTGCGACTTTACTTTCTTTCCCGGTGTCTTTCGCCAAACTATCCCATGCATGATAAACTACAACAATTTATTTGTTCATCGCACTACTACCATGCACTGCCCGAAACGGCAGGTATGAGAAGATGGGGTAACCGCTTATCTTATCGCAAACCTAGCTGTTGCGTTGCCCCGAAAATAAGCATTTCAGTTTCCAGTTTATGTTTTTTATAGTCAAGAAATGCCCGTTGATTCTATTTCATTTGCTGCAAACCAGGGAATGTTTTTTTCGGTTTATATGAGGCCTGAAGGTGCACAATATCTGGGATGTTGCACAAGTGTCCTGATTTTAGTGTTGTAGTCTTGGCTAGCTCGTACTGCGACAACTTCGATACAATATCTCAAAGAAATTACTTATCATGGATGCGAAATCTCAGAAAATATGGTTTGTAACTTGAATCACTACTTACATTGCTCTAACCATAAGAAAATGCGGATTGAACACCTGAACGTGGCCTCAAAAGCCCATGCACCGGAGTGAAGCAAGACTTCAAGCCATAGTGTTAACATCCAAGCCAACTACTTCAAAATAATCACCAAATGTTATCGTTTCGTCACGCATACATGGGGCTTTCATTTTGCATCCTTTTTGAAAAGAAAAAGTCGTTGAATATCGTACTTTCTTGAAAATCTCAAAAAACACAAAAAAGTACCCAAGTTAGTCAAGGGGTTGATTCACCAACAAAGTTTTGGTCTTTTTGAATACAGGTTGATAATCATTCCCAGCAATAAAATATGATAATCAAAG
>NW_019172956.1:1121944-1124444 GCF_000576695.1 Kuraishia capsulata CBS 1993
GAAGGGGGTGGAAGCTTACAGAATAAAAGAAAATGGAGTGAGAGAAGTCAGAGCAAGAAGAGATGTGTTAAAAAACAAATCGAATGCAAAATAAGGTCTAGAGATGCATCAAGGGAAGAGCAAAGAAAAACAGCAAAGTAAGTAGTAGGCACCCATGAGTGCAGAGATGGGGATTTAGGTACTTCATGTGAAGCAATTCACAGCAGAAGGAAAAGAGAAAAACTGATTACTTCTGGAAGGCCTCGCTGAATAGTTTAGAGTTTATCTTGGAGCTTAGAACAAGCTGCAAGATACTCAAGGCTCGTCAGCATGGGTGAGTGATAATCGGTACTTCGTGTAACGGTTTCACGTAACCTGAACAGCCTCATAGACTACATCTGATTATGTGGTTCTGTGAGCGTTGGTGGATTTGGTGGATTACTAGCATATTGCAAGAAATCTAACTTAACCGATCTGGGGATCTGGATGGGCAAATAGCCGTAACTTTGCAGTTATGTGATTTGCTTATTCTAATCTCCTTCTTGGACAACCATGTAAAAGCAGATATTATTATATCTGGTTTTGCGGAAGTTATTCCGGAGAAATTTAAAGAGGGCTACATGGAAGTGTCTGGATTTTCCAGCTTTTTGAAAAAAAAGCCAGAAATGTCCAGGCATGATGAAGTTTTAATTAACTTCAATCAACATTAAGAAACTTTCTAAGAGTTTTTTGGAAGTGTGATCTCTTCGGAGAATGGCACGACTGAAAAACTCTGCTTAAGATAGTTATCTGGTTGATCCTGCCAGTAGTCATATGCTTGTCTCAAAGATTAAGCCATGCATGTCTAAGTATAAGCAATTATACAGTGAAACTGCGAATGGCTCATTAAATCAGTTATCGTTTATTTGATAGTTCCTTTTACTACAAGGATAACCGTGGTAAATCTAGAGCTAATACTTGCTAAAAAGCCCGACTTTACGGAAGGGTTGTATTTATTAGATAAAAAATCATCGCCTTCGGGCTGCTTGGTGATTCATAATAACTTTTCGAAGCGCATGGCTTAAGTGCTGGCGCTGGTTCATTCAAATTTCTGCCCTATCAACTTTCGATGGTAGGATAGTGGCCTACCATGGTTTCAACGGGTGACGGGGAATTAGGGTTCGATTCCGGAGAGGGAGCCTGAGAAACGGCTACCACATCCAAGGAAGGCAGCAGGCGCGCAAATTACCCAATCCTGATACAGGGAGGTAGTGACAATATGTAACAATGCGGGGCCCTTTTAGGGTCTTGCAATTGAAATGAGTACAACGTAAATACCTTAACGAGGAACAATTGGAGGGCAAGTCTGGTGCCAGCAGCCGCGGTAATTCCAGCTCCAATAGCGTATATTAAAGTTGTTGCAGTTAAAAAGCTCGTAGTTGAACCTTGGGTTTGATCGACCGGTCCACTTTTTGTGAGTACTGACTCGATCGAGCCTTTCCTTCTGGGTAACCTTCTCTTCTGAGTTGGCGAACCAGGACTTTTACTTTGAAAAAATTAGAGTGTTCAAAGCAGGCCTTTGCTCGAATATATTAGCATGGAATAATAGAATAGGACGTTATGGTTCTATTTTGTTGGTTTCTAGGACCATCGTAATGATTAATAGGGACGGTCGGGGGCATCAGTATTCAGTTGTCAGAGGTGAAATTCTTGGATTTACTGAAGACTAACTACTGCGAAAGCATTTGCCAAGGACGTTTTCATTAATCAAGAACGAAAGTTAGGGGATCGAAGATGATCAGATACCGTCGTAGTCTTAACCATAAACTATGCCGACTAGGGATCGGGCGTTGTTCTTTTTATGACTCGCTCGGCACCTTACGAGAAATCAAAGTTTTTGGGTTCTGGGGGGAGTATGGTCGCAAGGCTGAAACTTAAAGGAATTGACGGAAGGGCACCACCAGGAGTGGAGCCTGCGGCTTAATTTGACTCAACACGGGAAATCTCACCAGGTCCAGACACAATAAGGATTGACAGATTGAGAGCTCTTTCTTGATTTTGTGGGTGGTGGTGCATGGCCGTTCTTAGTTGGTGGAGTGATTTGTCTGCTTAATTGCGATAACGAACGAGACCTTAACCTACTAAATAGTGCTATTAGCTTTTGCTGATTTGCTACTTCTTAGAGGGACTATCGATTTCAAGTCGATGGAAGTTTGAGGCAATAACAGGTCTGTGATGCCCTTAGACGTTCTGGGCCGCACGCGCGCTACACTGACGGAGCCAGCAAGTACTATCCTTGGCCGAAAGGTCCGGGTAATCTCGTGAAACTCCGTCGTGCTGGGGATAGAGCATTGAAATTTTTGCTCTTCAACGAGGAATTCCTAGTAAGCGCAAGTCACTAGCTTGCGTTGATTACGTCCCTGCCCTTTGTACACACCGCCCGTCGCTACTACCGATTGAATGGCTTAGTGAGGCTTCCGGATTGGCTCAGAGAAGGGGGCAACTCCATCTTGGAGCTGAGAAGCTAGTCAAACTTGGTCAT